>NW_018408601.1:0-7003 GCF_002113885.1 Mizuhopecten yessoensis | reverse complement strand
TAACTCCCTTGGTTATAGCCTAAACTACCGTAGAAACAGGTACGTGAACTCCCAGTGTAATAGTCTAAACTACTGTAGAAACAGGTACGTTAACTCCCTTGGTAATAGTCTAAACTACTGTAGAAACAGGTACGTGAACTCCCTTGGTAATAGCCTAAACTACTGTAGAAACAGGTACTTTAACTCCCTTGGTAATAGTCTAAACAACTGTAGAAACAGGTACGTTAACTTCCTTGGTAATAATCTAAACTACTGTAGAAACAGGTACGTTAACTCCCTTGGTAATAGTCTAAACAACTGTAGAAACAGGTACTTTATCTCCCTTGGTAATAGTCAAAACAACTGTAGAAACAGGAACGCTACTGTAACTCCCTTGGTAATAGTCTAAACTACTGTAGAAACAGGTACGTTACTGTAACTCCCTTGGTAATAGCCTAAAATACTGTAGAAACAGGTACGTGAACTTCCTTGGTAATAGCCTAAACTACCGTAGAAACAGGTGCGTTAACTCCCTTGGTAATAGTCTAAACTACTGTAGAAACAGGTACGTTAACTCCCTTGGTTATGAAATTAGAGGAGCACCGGTTAAATTCAAGCTAAGAAATCTGGAAAAGTGTGTATATAAACAAATCGTGCCACTACTCAAAGGAGATAACTGTGGCCGTCAAGGCTACGGCTAACCCCGGGGACTACAGCTAATCCCGGGGACTACAGCTAACTCCGGGGACTACAGATAACCCCGGGGACTACAGCTAACCCCGGGGACTACAGCTAACCCCGGGTCTACATCTAACCCCGGGGACTACAGCTAACCCCGGGGACTACAGCTAACCGCGGGACTACAGCTAACCCCGGTACTACAGCTAACTCCGGGGACTACAGCTAACCTCGGGGACTACAGCTAACACCCGGGACTACATCTTACCCCAGGGACCACAGCTAACCCCGGGACTTCAGCTAACCCCGGGGACTACAGCTTACCTCGGTGACTACAGCTAACCCCCGGGACTACAGCTAACCCCGGGGACTAAATAATCCACTAGCAGATTCTACCAACTTGTGTCTTGTAAGATGAACGTATTTCACAATCTGAACGTTTTGAAGAGTCGTAAACACTTTATTTATTTTACATCTTTCATACATTATCATACATACATGTACATTCGAAAAGGAATCGACATCAACTGCAAAATGGAGCTTTATAGTTGAGGCATAAGCGCTTGATTACTACATAACAAGAAAATGATTAAATGGAGCTTTATAGTTGAGGCATAAGCGTTTGATTACTACATAAATCTCCATTTAGCCTCTTCAGGACCTCTATAGGATTTCTGGCTAACTAACTTGATTTTAAGACTTCTAAATCGTAGAGATTCAGTCCGAAATAACGATAAATTTTCATTCGTAATCTGGTGAAATGAGGCTTTATTTAACTAACACTTCAGTCTTTATATTCTGAAGTCTGGTAAACCTGAATCGTTTCCACACAATTAGATGAGAAATCTAATGTAATAGTCATAATCATTAGAACGATCTTCAGACACACGAGCTGGTTAGAGCGGGGATTACCTAGTCGTTATTCCCAGGGCCAACTGTTACAACCTCACTAATTAGGTTTCTCTTTTAATCGATAGATAACTGCCAACCTATTATCACTCTTAAGTATGTAACTAGCACGTTCTTTAGTAGACCTACAACACACTATTCGGCGCAATCACCTTCTGTTGTCTATAAGTTTGTCACACTTGTCTGACGTCATACAAAAGTAATATCAAATGGAACATATTCTATTTCCCTCAAATCGAACATATATTTAATATTCTACTTCCCTCGGAAATCATGAAGTAATAAACATGCATATTAATATCATCTTTTCTTGACAATGACATGGTTTATATTCGCTTTGTTTATACATACTGGTACAATCCTGTGGACATAACTGTGGATTCTGATTTTCCAACTCATCACAAATATTGTTGGGACACAAGAGCTTGTTATAGGTGCACGTGCCATACTTGGTTGTCCAGATCCCTTTCTCGCCCATACGCCATATACAGGTCCTCGCCAGTAGCCCTAGTCCACACGAAGTTACACACCCATCTCGACCGCCATGGCGAGCGCACGATTCATCTAGTGATAAGTAAACAAGAGGTTACCTCGATACCGGTAAACTGGGTGTTTATACATGTTGATTCCAATATAAATTATTGTGAAGCAATCTTATGTTTCAGGTAGGTTTTGTTCAACAATCGCGATTCTGATATTGTTAAAATAATTACAACAGTTCTACGAAAATCCCATCATTTAATCAATATTAATTTACTTCATCGCTTGATTCGTGTTGCTGGTTATTTTTCTTAAAGACTGGAATTGTTCTATGTTTAAACTGTACATACATCAACCTGTTAAGATTCCTGCCTCATTAAAGACAAACCACATATACTTTGTATTAGTTCTGGAAACTATTCATACACTCTCAAATCTATACAGATATATAAAATATATCAAATGAGAAACGTCCTGTCAATTAAAACGAAAAATAGAAAAGAAAACAAATAATCATAATGTCATCAACTCCGAAAATGTGAGTATTACATTCTGCAGTAGTGCGGGGATCCCTATAACTATATGGTACACTGACGACGTCTAATGGGTGATATGGTCACTGACGACGTCTAATGGGTGATGTGGTCACTGACGACGTCTAATGGATGATATGGTCACTGACGACGTCTAATGGATGATATGGTACACTGACGACGTCTCTAATGGGTGATATGGTACACTGACGACGTGTAATGGGTGATATAGTACACTGACGACGTCTATTGGGTGATATGGTCACTGACGACGTCTATTGGGTGATATGGTACACTGACGACGTGTAATGGGTGATATGGTACACTGGCGACATCTAATGGGTGATATGGTACACTGACGACGTCTAATTGGTGACATGGTACACAGTCGACGTCTAATGGGTGATATGGTACACTGTCGACGTCTCTAATGGGTGATATGGTACACTGACGACGTGTAATGGGTGATATGGTACTCTGGCGACATGTAATGTGTGATATGGTACACTGACGACGTCTAATGAGTGATACATGTGTACGGTCACTGACGACGTCTAATGGGTGATATGGTACACTGCCGACGTCTACTGGGTTATATGGTACACTGGCGACATGTAATGGGTAATATGGTACACAGGCGACGTCTAATGGGTAATATGGTACACTGGCGACATGTAATGGGTAATATGGTACACAGGCGACGTCTAATGGGTGATATGGTACACTGACGACGTCTTATTGGTGACATGATACACTGTCGACGTCTAATGGGTATTATGGTACACTGTCGACGTCTCTAATGGGTGATATGGTACACTGATGACGTCTAATGTGTGATATGGCACACTGACGACGTTTAATGGGTAATATCGTACACTGACGACTTCAAATGGGTCATATGGTACATTAACGACGTCTAATGGGTAATATGGTACACTGACGACGTGTAATGGGTAATATGGTACACTGACGACGTGTAATGGGTGATATTGTACAATGGCGACGTGTAATGGGTAATATGGTACACTGACGACTTCTAATAAGTGAAATGGTACATTAATGACGTATAATGGGTGATATGATACACTGACGACGTTTAATGGGTGATATGTTACACTGACGACGTCTAATGGGTGATATGGTAAACTGACGACGTGTAATGGGTGATATGGTACACTGACGACGTCTAATGGGTGATATGGTAAACTGACGACGTTTAATGGGTAATATGGTACACTAACGACGTCTTATTGGTGACATGATACACTGTCGACGTCTAATGGGTGATATGGTACACTGACGACGTGTAATGGGTGATATTATACAATGGCGACGTTTAATGGGTAATATGGTACACTGACGACTTCTAATAAGTGATATGGTACATAAACTACGTCGAATGGGTGATATGGTACATTGACGACGTTTAATGGGTGATATGTTACACTGACGACGTCTAATGGGTGATATGGTAAACTGACGACGTGTAATGGGTGATATGATACACTGACGACGTCTAATGGGTGATATGGTACACTGACGACGTGTAATGGGTAATATGGTACACTGACGACGTGTAATGGGTGATATTGTACAATGGCGACGTGTAATGGGTAATATGGTACACTGACGACTTCTAATAAGTGAAATGGTACATTAATGACGTATAATGGGTGATATGATACACTGACGACGTTTAATGGGTGATATGTTACACTGACGACGTCTAATGGGTGATATGGTAAACTGACGACGTGTAATGGGTGATATGGTACACTGACGACGTCTAATGGGTGATATGGTAAACTGACGACGTTTAATGGGTAATATGGTACACTAACGACGTCTTATTGGTGACATGATACACTGTCGACGTCTAATGGGTGATATGGTACACTGACGACGTGTAATGGGTGATATTATACAATGGCGACGTTTAATGGGTAATATGGTACACTGACGACTTCTAATAAGTGATATGGTACATAAACTACGTCGAATGGGTGATATGGTACATTGACGACGTCTAATGGGTGATATGGTACACTTACGACTTCTAATGGGTGATATGGTACATTAACGACGTCTAATATACAATTATAGCATGTTGATGAGGTTGATACATGGTTTTATCGACCTAGGTTAGCAATATTGACTGAGGACGCAGTCCGAGGACAATATTGCTAACCTAGGTCGTTAAAACCATGCATCGACCGAAATCACCATGCTACAATAGTTTTATTATTTTAATTGATTTTTTCAAAATTGAAGAAAAAAATGTATTTTCTTTAGCCATTTTTGTTATTGCTAAACTGTTGATCACTACTGCGTTTGTCTTTGATAGGCAGTATCAAGCATCCAAGTGACTTCAGTGTTAATCTTGATCATTACTGTGTTTGTCTCCCATGGGGTGTTAATCAAGCATCTAAATGACTTCACAAAAAATCCAGAATCTATTTATAGCAGGTCAATAACACTTGTTCTACCAACTTTTTTGAACACCTGCAAACCACTCAGGTTTATAACTACCTTTACAGGTGGTCACATGATGTTGTTTCAGCCAATCAGAGTCAGCTCAAAATCAATAAAAATAATTCACTGACGACTTCTAATGGGTGATATGGTACATTAACGACGTCTAATGGGTGATATGGTACACTGACGATGTCTAATGGCCTATAGCACTAGTTACCAATTTTCAATGCAGGTTATTCTCTTTACAATACAAAGTATAGAGAAACATATTTACAAAATAGTTTACAATACAGTTGTTCATTAGGCAAGTCACACAAGCACAGTCTAATCAATATTGTTCAAATCATTCATATCACCTAGGACAAATAATTGTATTACCAAAGCATGTACACTGACCGCGTTTAAATAACTATAAACACAAGTATTTTAAAGTATATGGTACACGAAAACGGCTAATAAGTCATTCAGGTTTGTGTGTTATACATGTAGATTAGTTTAAAGCATGAGATAGTCAATGTTTTACTTACTGCATATTGTTTTCTTTTTAGGCCCACTCGTAATTTTTACGATGAGTACAATTTTCTGTTCTCCTTGTGCATCTTTTGAGTAGGCTGAGACTGTAAAATTCTGTTGCCTACTGCCCTCCAAAAGGCTGGGTTTGTCTACGTAAACTATCCCTTCGTACCTTGTTACAGCAAAGGCGGAAGCCAGTCTGTTTGAGAAATAGCTCCTAGGGGTGTCCTTCCCAAGTTTACCAAATGTATGAATCTGAAACACAACGGTATTGTGAAAACATGATAATACCGATTTTTTTTTTAGACAGGCGTCATCCAACTACACTGTATACCTAACTGTCATCACCAAACTGCACAAGATTATGCACATCAGTCATTAAACTAGACAATTAACATATATATAACACATCCTTTCAATATTTGTTTGATTAAACAATATTTGTATGAAAAAATCTCACCGAGTTACTGCTTGTAATGGGATCATGTCCTGAATGACATAAACCTAGCTCACCTGCGAAAAACGTCAACCTAGCTCACCCGTGTAAGGTGTAAACCTAGCTCACCCGTGATAGACATAAACCTACCTCACCCGTGTAAGATAGCAACCTAGCTCACCCGTATAAGACATATAACAAGCTCACTCGTGTAAGACATAAACATAGCTTACCCGTGTAAGACACCAACCTAGCTCACCCGTGTAAGAAATAAACCTAGCTCACCCGTGTTAGACACCAACCTAGCTCACCCTTGTAAGAAATAAACCTCACCCGTGTAAGAAATAAACCTAGCTCTACCGTGTAAGAAATAAACCTAGCTCACCCGTGTAAGAAATAAAGCTAGCTCACCCGTGTAAGAAATAAACCTAGCTCACCCGTGTAAGAAATAAACATAGCTCACCCGTGTTAGACGTGCAGCACCTTCCACAACGTTTGCCATGTAAACCTCCGAAGGCGGTGAGGACGTAGTTCTGTCCATTTTGATATTGACCGTTAGAGTAGACTGCAAACAATCATGGTTTATAAAGAGGTTATTTATTAATCACAGTACCAATACAACATAGCATAAAATCTACGATCAAACCACAAGACAGTAGGAATTAAGGAGGGGGGAGGGGGTAGAAACTTCTGAGAAACAATACAAGTTCTGGTGGACACTGATGAAGAGGGTCATGGCGTCGAACATTAATTAAAACCTCTCCGATAGGAACACTTAAAAAAGTAGCTAATTCACCAACAGGACGTTTATATCAGAAACTTAGAACAGGGATACATGTAGTATAGCGAATCAATTGTGAAATTCTGATACTAAGAGCAGGCTCAGGATAGCGAATCAACTATGATATGTAAACTGCTGATGTGTAAAACACCATCTGGGTAGAAAATCAACTGACATGTAAACTCCTGACACTAAGAACAGACTCTGGGTCTCTGGGTA
>NW_018408600.1:129997-148292 GCF_002113885.1 Mizuhopecten yessoensis | reverse complement strand
AATCCATTTGTCTTTTGTTGCAATAAAATTGATTTAAACTAATTACTGTTACAGTTCAGCGCAGCACAGTGTACTATGTTTGTTTACGTTTTACTAACAGCTGGCGCGCTTTCCGGTCGTCTCAAATGACGTCACAGCCAAAGGGAAGTAACTGCTTACATACTCTGTGCTTCCAAAGGTGTACGATTAAACGGGCCGTTTTCAAATAATAAATTATGCACAAATACGGACTTTTTTTTGAAAAAATAGAATGACAACTAATTATGATATGTTTTATTAATATTTTGACACTGAATTTGTCGTGTTTTAGCATTTGGTGGTTGTTCACCTTTAAATGAGTATGTGGTTGAGTAGTACTAGAATTGTAGAATGCTAGCTCAGCGCCGAAATGGCAGCACCGGCTGTATGCTCCCCAGGGAGTTGAGAAAGATGCTGGCGGGTTACAAAGGCCATATAACCACGGATAATAATTTGAGAACCGCTTTGAGACGACCTACGAACTAGATTGTGATAAAGCGGTATATAAGAACCTTCAATTATTATCATTATTAATTATAATTAAGTGTACACACGCTTATTTTGCAAACGCGATTTTATTGCCAACTCGTATTTTTTTACACTTCCGTGCATGCAGGGTGAATACAGGGATCCGAAACAACAGAAATCTGATTATGCAGACAATAAAGTTTCATGTTCGTCTTAGCTTTTCATTTGTTTGATGTTTCCATTTTGAACAACTTTGAAAACAAAACGATCGGCCTTTACAATCAAATTTTATATATGACAGGCAATTGAGGTGTTTTTTTCTATTTGTTTACAAAAGTGTTAACAGATTTCTTACCACCAACATTTAAATTCTGTTGATTATCTTGAAAAATCAATTTCTTGATAGCATATTACGACAAGTAAAAATGTTCTCGTGTCACCGTGCTTTTTGTCAACAGATTGTCCGTCTTTTGCACACACGAGTAATACAAATTGTGTACCCAGGTATCAGATTGTTGGATAAATCGATCATCCTGACACAAGAAGCAACCCAGGTTCAGGTAGATTTTTTAAATTTTTAACTGAGAGATTTGAAGTGAATAATGTACGAAATAGGGTGAAACTGATTTGAAGTATCGAAAAACACCCATCGTCGGTACTAGATGAGATGTGAGATGCTTGGTTTGTATGTAAGCAGAGGCTACGTAGGAATAGGTTAATTAACTTGAAAGCAACTCTACAATTCACCAATGATTATAAAGGCAATAAAATTCATGTGACCCCAAAGGGGAGAAATGATTTTGGAAGAGGATATGACCAATCCGTGACTTACTCTTGAAATAGAGATAATTGTCAGTACAAATTTAAATTTCTAATGATTTAAGATATTATATTTCATTCTGTGATATCGACGGGCAAGAATTTTTAATTTTAATGCTGAAAAGCAATATAAATTGATTTTATAGAATACTGATATTTTCCATAATAACTTATAAAAACAGTTGAAATGTTTCTGAATTTGTTTTAGATCATGCATAAATATGAAATAAATACATGATGCATAGCCTAAAAGATTTGTACATATTATAAGTATAATAAGCCATTTTTTTTTCAAAAACAATACTCTTGAATTGTTTTATGCCACAACATTTTGTGAGCTGTGAGGTGTGTTAATATAGAACATAGTATACTGTTTACGGGGTATTTTTCGTGGTTACCGCTTCAGATATAATGGTAAAATCTAGTTTGAGACTAAAGAGTACCAGTTTAAGATATTACACAATTGTTTCTCGTTCAATAGCCCGCTGAATCTGAACGGGACACGTACATATACAAACGTAGTAGTCGGGTAAGTATGGTCAGTTTTCGTACCAGCTTACACCATTTAAACACAAGACTGCGATGCGACAAGTCTCTTTGAGCTATTTTTACACTCCACACATCATATGACCTAATTTATCACTTGATGTTGGTGAGTGTCGTATGAAAGCCATATTATGATTACAAAAGAATGTAAAAAGAACAGACAAGATTGATCTGTTTTCCATGAATTTTACTTCCCTCGTATACAAATTTCTTGATATAAAAATGAAAATAGCGAATTTAAAGCTGTATGTACTACATGTCATTGTTTGTTATTAATGTCAAATCAGGCTTTAGTCATACCTATCTATTCATACAGTGTTCCGTTTAAAGAGCAACTGCGTCGTTCGTTTAACCGACGAATACCTCAATAGCCAATGTTGACTTTAGTTTAATTGTTTTAAAGACACTGGAACTTCTTTTTTACCATCACCCTGCGTCCATGGTCCGTCGTCCGTCCTTAAACAATTCTTGTTATCGGTATTTCTCAAGAAGTACCAAAAGGGTCTTTCTCAAATTTTATATGTAGGTTCCCCTTGGTCCTAAGCTGTGCAGGGCAAGTTTTGAAACTGATCGGATAAACAACATGTCCGACAGGCAGCCATCTTGGATTTGATAGTGCAAGTTTGTTATCGCTATTTCTCGAGAAGTACGGGAGGGATCTTTCTCAAATGTAATATGTAGGTTCCTCTTGCTCCCTTGTTGTGCAGGGCAACTTTGAGACTGATCGGATCAACAACATGGCCGACAGGCAGCCATCTTGGATTTTTACATTGAAGGATTGTTATCGCTATTTGTCAGGAAGTACTGGAGGTTTCCTTTGGTCTGTGGTTGTGCGTGTTAAATGTTTAGACTGATCGGATGTAGAAAATGGCCGACAGGCCACCATCTTGGATTGTGACATTGTTATGGCTATTTCTCAGGAAGTACTGCAGGGATATTTCCCAAGTTTGTTATGTAGGTTCCCCTTGATCCTTCGTTGTGCATGTTATATTTTGAGACTGATCATGAAAACAAAATGGCTAAAGGAAGAACTAAACAGATCTTTCTCATATTGCAATGATCGATTCTATTTCTTTCACATTAAGTACTGTAAATATGTGAAATGACAAACTCACTTTGAAGGTTGGCTTTCATACACATCAGTATTAAGTTTAGATCAAAAGTTACCTCAAGGTGCATTTACTGTTAACATGACTCGATCAAACAGATTAGAGGAAAGAAGAGAAAAGATCGAACTGACAAAGAACTAATGAAGACGGTACAAGGGTGGGCGCCAAGATCCCTCTGGGATCTCTTGTTTAATAAGGAATCAAATATCAATATATTTGAATAATTTAGTTTTTGTTAATATGATGATAAGAACTAAAAGGGGTATATAAAATCCTAACAATTGGACGGTTACTGTGCCAAAGGGTATCAATCTATTTGGATGATTGTTATATGTGTTAAAGAGAAGGCCGGCTTCTATTGACACTACAATATTTATGGTAGTTAGTAATCTAGATGTAAGAGTGACCGATGAGGATGCTACAAATGTTCATGGAAACCGTTGTAAATATCACAAAAATATTGTTATGTTACCTCCAGGAACAGTTATATAAATTGTTTAACAGCAAGAGTTGTAACCATACAGGTGAGGCCAAAGTGTTGTTTTGTTTGATTGAATCTAACTCAAGATGACAACTATGACCTCTAAATTTAGTACACACATTCACAGTAATTTAACATGTGATAATGTCAAGAAAACTTATCAGAAACGAGAAATGAAAACTGACGACTCTGTCATTGAATAAGTCATTGATATAACGACCACATACATTGTTTAGCTATATATTTTGTGCATCAATAAATTGATCAGGGCAAAACGATGGTCAATATACAGAGTTCTTTATTTTATGATTTGGTCTAACCAAGATTTGAACAACCCCTCATAATAACTTCAATAAAATTTAGTTCTAATGTAAAGTTCTCTTGGTAGATTTTTTTTTTAAATGATCGAATCTACTGTCAAGTCTGCTGGAATGTTACTAGAAGGTACATATATATGCACATACAAGGAGTATTTTGTCTCATAACAGTTAACAGATCCCTCGTAATCTGACACTTCGCTATGTAAAGAGACATTTAACGATACATCCTTCACCTAATTCCTTATGTTGATCTCATTTCGTAACATGCACGTAGTTGAGTAAACTGTGTGTGCTTGTCAATATGGGAACTATGTTTTAAAGGCCGCTTTGACATGTTAGTAGCCGACTTACTATCGCCTCAGCAAATCGTTTTCTCCGTTTATTGCTACTCTGGTGTCCTATGACTTTCCTTGACCTAATGACTGTAAATTTTGTCAGGTAATATAATCAAAATACCTCCAATAGTTCATCTTTTATCGATGGAGGGCCTATTTTGATACCTAAGAACAGTTTCACCCTATTCTGTACATTATTCACTTCAAATCTGTCAGTAATATAAGCTACCTACGATGGCCGATAGCGGCCGTCACATCTTACATCTAATATGTATATGACTGGTACATGTACAGGGTGTTTTAAATTTGTACATTTACACATCTTATATCTGATATGCACAGGGGCGGGTCCAGGTGAGGGCGTAATGGGCGTACGCCCCCCATTTTCAAAATAAATAAAAAATATCATGATTTAAAATATATATGTTCGAAGTCTTGAACCGTTACATTAGTGCATTTCACAATTATTTTATGTTTTTTAGCAAAAAAAAAAAAGGTCCAAAAAAGTTTACGCCTCGTTCCGCTCGGCGAAAGATTTTATTCTTTAAAATAGCCTAGAAACCCCCCTGATGCATATGACTTGTACATGTACATTTTGTTTTAAATTTGTACATGTACAAATCTGATATCTAATATGTATATGACTTGTCCATGTACAGTTTTTGAAAAAGGTAGGGTCAACGCCTATGGAGATTTAACATTAGCCCCCGCTTGGAATTTAAAAACAAGATCAATCTGAAAACGTATGAGTAAAGAACGCTTAAATCAGGAACAGTTCGTTTAAGAATTCATTTTTATGATAAGTGGGACCTCATTGACTTACACCTGTGTGGGTGTTAAAGGTGCGGTAATACAATTCATCCTAGAGCATTTAAATGGCACAATTACTATACAAGTATATCATCATTGTGTGCAGCATAATCCAACTGTTATTTTGATGCCGAATATTACGCTATTTCAAGAAAGAATTGTTCTTTTTATTGAAGATTTAAGCAGAAAAATATGTGAAATTTCAATACTTATGAGAAAATTTCCATTTATGACACCATAATTTCCATAGTTCTAAAACGAGTCTATTTTTCATACTTTTTAAAAGTTGGCTATTGATAATATCTTTCAACATCAGGAATTTCAAAAAAAATGACAACCGGTAAATTTGTCATGTAACACTTTTGATTAAAAAAACTTGTGTTTCTTCATGACGACAAGTCCTTGGGTCTTGGTATTTCGCCAGTAGGTTGTTCATGTGAATAAATTTAAGTTTTGTAAACGTTGATTACCTTGACCTTCGTTCAAGGTCACAAAAATCAAATGTGCTAAAATAAAAGTTGTGTATGGGAAGTCAGACCAGGAGATCTTTCCTTGCTTTATTTGTTAGGCGTTAACGATATGAAATAATGTTCCTTCATATTTTGTTTAATGAATGGGCAATAGGCAAAATATAAAAAAATAACTGCAACTGTAAGCCAAAGGCTAACTGATACCTAAGGCAAAGCATTGCAAAGCAATCCATAGTCTCACACCAGTAATTATCTAGCCATATAGGTCACTGACTTACTTAATGTACTCTCTCCCCAAAACATATAATACTTGCACACCAAATCTAGTTAGCCTAGATGAAACAGTTTAGCTGAAATCGTCTTAGTAGTTAAGGAAGAGTTGTCAAGACAAAGATTTTTAACAAAAGGCCTTAACTCCTTAAAAAGGGTCGAAATGAAAAAATACTACCCTGATGCACGACATCAGGGGATAATTACCATATCTGTAAACTTTCATTGAAATCGGCTCAGTAGTTTTTGAAGCAGACAAAAAAAATTTACAACAAAGGGCCATAACTCCTTTTTAAAGGGTCGGAATGAAAACATGCTACTTGGATGCACAATGTCAGGGGGCAGTTACCATATCTGTAAACTTCCGTTGAAATAGGTCCCATAGTTTTGGAGAAGTTGTCTGGACAAGTATTTTTCAACAAAGGGCCATTAATCCGTACAAAAGGGTAAGAATGAACAAAACAATAACAGGATGCACAACTTCATGTGGTAGTTATAATATGTGGAAACTTTCGTTGAAATAAGTCCATTACTTTAGAAGGAGTTGTCCGGACAAACTTTTTCTACGGACGGACAAGCTGATTCCAGTATACCCCCTAACTTCATTGCAGGTAATATGATAAAGTGTATAATAGTTTTGCTATTAAGACTATTTTATTGTTTTTATATAATTGCATATCTTTGTCTATAACACAATCTCAACCTGAAGAAACCCTGCAGAGGAAAGATTACTTTGGCAGAATACATATGCATGAGTCATTCCTGCTGCACATATCTTTAAATCATGCATAATATAGATGAAGTGTTTTGGTATGATACAAAAATAGAAAATGTATCGGTATTTATCATAATAAACATTGATAATCAAATCTCCATGATTATGTGAAATTGGGCATTGATCATGTTTGGCATGCTAAAAAATGTACTTTACCGGTTTGATATTACATAAAAATGATTCTGTATCTGGAAAGTTCTTAAAGAAGTTTAAAATAGGCAAGTTGACAATGTTGGTAATATTTCAAATTTTGTTAAAAAATTGTATGTTTTTATTAAAAGTATCACTACGCTTACCTCATGTATACTTATATGACATATTTAGTATCAAAATAACAGTAATTTCGTACACTATACACTATCATAATTCATTTTCAAAATAACATTCGCCTTTTACATTTATCTTCCATTTTGTTAGGATACACCTGTCACTCAACCTGGTGTTATGAAGGATGTCCACTACGGTTATCAGTAGTACAATTACGAGTAATCATTTATGTAGTTATTGATTATCTACATATGGCAAAAGAATAAAAGAAATCAAAGTGGGGCTAAATGCTGACCCCCATCTTTGTACATGTACACATCCTATATCTAATATGTATATGACTTGAACATGTACAGTTTTTGAAAATTGTACATGTACACATCTAATACCTTATACCGATTAACATTCCATTCGTGATAAGACCCTGTCAGAAACAAAGATGAAGTAAAGCAGACGCCTTCTATCCATAGCTTTTGTTGAGAATATGAATTGTCCTATTTCAGAGTATGTATAGCTGTTTGGATATTTTTGGTAAAAAAACTAAAGCCTAGCATAAGAGTTGTAATATTACGCCAAGTTGAAAAAAAAAGAAGTTAATCATACTTGAGAATAAATGAAGTACATAATGAGAAAGTGTCTGATGCATTATTTCGATCCGTCCGTCGTCCGTCCTTAAACAATTTTTGCTATCGCTATATATAATTTTACACGTAAGATCCCCTTGGTCCATACATGTAGTAGTGCATGTTTACTTTGAGATTGATCGGATAAACAAAATGGCCAACATGCAGCCATGTTGGATTTGGACAGTTCAGGTTTGTTATTGCTATTTCTCAAAAAGTACTGGATGGACCTTTCTCAAATCTCATACATGTATGAAAGTTCCCTTGGTCCATAGTTGTGCATGTTTCATTTGGAGACTGATCTCAAAAACAACATGGTCGGCAGGCAGCAATTTGGAATTCCGCTAGGGAGACTTTTACGGATAATTCTCATATTACGATGATAGACATTAACTGTTTATTTATGTATATTAAGAAATTTAATCTATTTGATCATTTTTTATTTGAACTCGACGAAAAGAATTCAAAATGAATGCATTTTATCAATAACTCATAATTAAATTAATTATTAGAATAACTCTAAGTAGAAAACCTAATACTCTCAGTTTCTCCATTGTTGTTGAAAAGAGCAGAAATGCATCATTTATTTGGTTGGCTTATTGCATGAATTATTGGAAATCACACCGCGTACGATGTGAATGTAAATGTTCTGTGTCGACATTTTACAGAAGGTAAATGTACCGTTTTACTTTATATATGACGTACATGACCGGTGTTAACCTTATATGGAAGGGAACCACAAATGTGAAACTAACCAGCCGGGGTTAATCGTGATTCATCGAGTAGTTCGTCGAATTTCTTTTGCATACAAAATTGGGCAGGCAGCTAATTTTAAAAATATAATATGTCAAAACAGATAGTGATGGCAGTTCATGCAGTGTTATCATCTTAATTAACACACATTTTAATAAAGTTTACCAAATGATATCGCCAGTCGACAAAATAATTTCATTGATAGCAAAAAATAACGGAAACACAGGCCTTAAACCTCCCGAATAAAATCAATACAGGATATATACCTCCTATAATATAAAGTCAACGCAGGACAATTATAATTTATAGTGTTTTCCAAAAGGGCATGGGCATGTTGCTGTAAAGCATTAACTTCAAATTCTGCTATATATTTGCAAATTAATTTTGTTTTGATAAAGAAAATGCTAATAAAGTATGCCACACGTTTTTATTTGCATTTTGTGCTGAGACAGAATAACTGAGCTGTGGAGGTATACATTGTAAGCTATTGCTAAATAGTTAAGCTGAAGCATAAACACACAAGGTATGTTAAATTAAGCTAAGAGGAAGTACAAACTAAGGCTGGTTAGTTTATCTGAGGTACAATGAGGACAAAAAAGATGGGATCAGTGTCATAATCATAATCTGAGTTAGCTAGGGCTATTGGGTAATCTGAGGAAGGGCTGGTTGATTTAGCTGAAAAATTATAATCTAGCCTCTAGGGCCTTTAGTTAACTGACATATTGTATCCCGACAGGTCAGGGTAATCAAATGCGGTTAGAAGATTGTATTTAGGTGAATAATGAATTACAATATTGCAAAGGACTACTACTTCAACAAAAAGTCTGAAATCTGATAAAGAAAATTAATTCTAAAAGGTTGTTGATACAAGATTCATATTGAGAATGTTTGAAATCCGCCATATACCTCCTACATATAAAGTCAACACATGACATTTACCTTCTGCAGAAAGCTGTTATAAATCATTCAGTCAGTCCTTTAGATATCTCAGCAGTTGGCGTAATATAACAACTCTTTTGCGAAGTTTTAAATTTTCTATCAAAAATAATCAAACAGCTATACATGCTCGACGTGTCCTCTGTAATAGACCGGTTTATGTTCTTAACAAAAGCTACATATAGAAGGCTGCTTTACTTCATCTTTGGTTCTGACAGGGTCTTATCACTAATGGAAGGATAATCGGTATAAGGTATACGATGTGAACGTGTACATGTACGTGTACGAATTAAAAAACCTGTACATGTACAAGTCATATATATATTAGATATAACATATGTAAGTGTACAAATTAAAAAAACTGTACATGTACAAGTCATATACATATAAGATATAAGATATGTAAGTGTACAAGTTAAAAAACCTGTACATGTACAAGTCATATACATATAAGATATAAGATATGTAAGTGTACAAGTTAAAAAAACTGTACATGTACAAGTCGTATACATATTAGACATAAGATGTGTACGTGTACAATTTTCAAAAACTGTACATGTACAAGTCATATACATATTAGATATAAGATGTGTAAGTGTACAATTTAAAAAAACTGTACATGTACAAGTCATATACATATTAGACATAAGATGTGTAAGTGTACAATTTAAAAACACCTGTACATGTACAAGTCATATACATATTAGACATAAGTACGTGTACAATTTTCAAAAACTGTACATGTACAAGTCATATACATATTAGATATAAGATGTGTAAGTGTACAAATTAAAAAAAAATGTACATGAACAAGTCATATACATATTAGATATATGATATGATGGCCGCTATCGGCCATCGTAGTTACCTAATTCTGGTACATTGCTTCCAATCCCGACATTTGATACTGTTCTGAAAGGATCTGATGGCCGAATGCACAACTCGTGTAGCAAAGTTGGGTCAGTCTTGATGTAAAACATGGTGACATGTGGACAACGACATTTTATAGCGGCAAGTGACTGTTATCACAGTGGAAATGTGCAGTATATATTTTCGTACTTAACCGACAGGCCCAACATGAGGTTGTTAAGGGTTTGTTTCTTAATTTCCCACTTATGGCAAAAATGTGTTGGTATAGGAGAAGAAAGGAAAGCAACTACACTCCATAGATAAGTACATTAATACCACCCAAACATGTACTCACCACAGTTTTACAGTAATATCTTCATGATCCATTATTTCATGTATTATAATTGCAGCAGTCTTTAAAATTTAAAGGAATTGAAACTAAAATTATGGACAGAGAAGTTGTTTAGTTACTTTGTTAAAAACTTTTTCTCAAAATTTAAGTCATTATTAGTCATTTTCAAGATTGTCACTATTCAATGCTTCGTTACTTGAAACTGCATGGTGATCGGATCTGTACATTAATAATATTCAGTGAGATGTTCCGTAATGGAAGTATGTTGTTTGTTCTGTTGGAATGTATAAACATACCTGCAATCAGTTGGAGCTCATTGTAGAGGTTCGCAAACACGCTGATGCTGAAAGGCTGGTATATTAAAATTGTCTCAGAATGGTATAAGCTTTGAGAAGAGATACCAAAAATGACCTTATATGTAACGATGTCATTATGAGATATGTGCCACAAAGGATATTTTTCAATATTTAATTAATGAAACTCAAGTGTAATTGGTAAGCATGGCGCTGTGTGTGGTGACAGGGACACTGTGTGTGGTGACAGGGACACTGTGTGTGGTGACAGGGACACTGTGTGTGGTGACAGGGACACTGTGTGTGGTGACAGGGACAAAGTGTGTGGTGACAGGGACTCTGTGTGTGGTGACAGGAACTCTGTGTGTGGTGACAGGAACTCTGTGTGTGGTGACAGGGACAATGTGTGTGGTGACAGGGACACTGTTCGTGGTGACAGGGACACTGTGTGTGGTGACAGGGAAACTGTGTGTGGTGACAGGAACTCTGTGTGTGGTGACAGGAACTCTGTGTGTGGTGACAGGGACACTGTGTGTGGTGGGACAATGTGTGTGGGGGCAGGGACACTGTGTGTGGTGACAGGGACACTGTGCGTGGTGACAGGGACTCTGTGTGGTGACAGGGACTCTGTGTGGTGACAGGGACTCTGTGTGGTGACAGGGACTCTGTGTGTGGTGACAGGAACTCTGTGTGTGGTGACAGGAACTCTGTGTGTGGTGACAGGAACTCTGTGTGTGGTGACAGGAACTCTGTGTGTGGTGACAGGCACTCTGTGTGTGGTGACAGGGACAATGTGTGTGGTGACAGGGCCACTGTTTGTGGTGACAGGGACACTGTGTGTGGTGACAGGGACTCTGTGTGTGGTGACAGGGACACTGTGTGTGGTGACAGGGACTTTGATGTGCCATTATTACAAACACTAGACGCGGTCTGTTAGAATCTCTGATGCTGCTATCATAAATAGATGTGTACAGGTGCAGGTAATGGTTCTGGTCTTGAACAATGCATTAATGCTACGGTAATCGCTGTGTTGTAGTGAGGTCCACGTATGGGGTGTTTGTAGGTAACACAGTGTATCATGTGACGTACGTAGCGCGAGGCGCACGTGCTTTGTCCGAGTTACAGGTGAGTTGTACACGCTTTTGCAGCACACCAGGACAGAAGCTATAGTGTGATACTCAACCGCCCACCCCCTACCCGGTTTGGTCAACAAACTCAAGAAAAGTATGTTTCATGGACTAGATAATTACCAGTTTTCGGGCCACGGCGATCATACTTCTGTTTGTGTCCATTTTATTTGTAAATGAAACGTTAAAGCCCTAGCTACAGTTGTTTCTATTCTGAACACAGTGTGTTGAGCTTTATTAGATAAATAACTTCGTTTGAACTGACGAAGTAGAACACAATATAATATTATTAGATATACAACGCGTAAAGGATACTTTTATTCAGAAATGAGAAACATATTCGAGACATCTTCAAAATGTTTGTTGTATCATCACATTGTTGACCGTTTTGATCTACAATTTTATTTTACAAAACCGCCATTTAGAAAAAAAAATGTATTCTTGCGAAACATAGATTGCAAGCACATAACCTTAATATAGAGACAGGTAGATATAATGCAGTGCCTCGAAACCAGAGATTGTGTACTTTCTGTGATCTTGGAGATGTCGAGGATGAGTTTCATTTCATTCTTATGTGTCCTGTGTTTTTAGAATTAAGAGTATCGTATATCATGCCATATTGTCGTATTCGTCCTTCTGTGTTTAAATTAATAGAGCTACTGTTTAGCAAAAGTTTTAAACTTATTAGAAATTTAAGTAAGTATTTGATTCATGCAACTGTTAAGGGAAGTCGTATATTATGAAATATAAGCTGTATCAAAGTCTTGCTATAAACGTTTTGTTACTGTATAATGCGACTGAGATCTATGTCTTTTACTTCATAATGAGTTATAATTTCATTTCATTTTATAATATATAGTACTCGTTCTACCTTCATGTTGAGGTTGTATGATTGGCTTTAAGTTTTGTTATTTCCTAGATTTTGGTTAGATTAAGGCTTTATTTGTATTATTTCATAAACAACTAAATTATGCAACTAAATTATGCTTCATAAGAGTCCGCTAAGTTTCCTTAGGAAAACCTTAGAGTTTTCCTAAGGTTTTCCCAAACTTATGACAATTTCATAATTTGTAAATATTATGTATGGAATTGAATCTATTGCATATGTTCTCCGCCATTGTACAAGATATTTGTAAAGTATTTATCTATATGTATATTTCTGTACGCCTTCGGAACACAGTGTGTTGAGATTTATTTGATAAATAACTTCGTTTGAACTGATGAAGTAGAACACAATATAATAAATGCTGTGCTTATACTGTATATATGTATGTCTGTAATGGATATCTTGTCATCTGTAAAAGGCTTTGATAGGCAATACAGGTGCCAAACCCCTGGAACGCTAGTTAAAATCAAACTGATTTAACAAAGCAACGATTACCCGTTTGTATAATTGCCTGTCGCAATCTTTTTTTGATTCATGCAGCAACAAAGACTTTTAAAGATATCAAAATGTCGGTGACTAAGAAAGAATTTTAAATATTACCTTTATTACGTAATCAAGGTAATGTTGGCATTCATGAAAATTGAGTAAACATGTAAACTAGATCGTACGATAGCGAGGGTGTAATGAGTCTCTAGAACAGCGAAGTCCTGTCCTCGCACACGGATGACGAGGAACCAGAAAACCCGCCATGTTCTGCAGGCTTAAACTGTACCTGTGTAGGTGACTATTTATCAACATTAAAGGTAAGATTTGGCTTGTTTTCTTTTACACACTATGATCTTGTCCTTCATGGTAGAAACCGGCATATTGATTGGCGATGATCTTCCCAAATGAGGTATAAATGTCTCTTCAGCAGCTGCTCTTGTCAATATGGAAATACATTTTCAAACTGTTTTGTCTTACTCGTGAAATTATTTACTCTTTCTCTAAAGGAATTGGACCTTTCGATTTGTCGCTTTGGCTGAAATCCAACACCACAATCTGGCGTAAGCTATGTGTCAAGTTCCCGTGAAAGGGTTTAAGATGTGCAGTGAAGTGTGATAACGTTTGATTTATAGCACTCACTTTTATATTGGAGAAGTATAAAGTACATTCCATTTCGCTATTGACACGAGAGATATCAAGAGGAATCAACATTGTGACCCTCAAAAATAGTGATGGAAAAGTTTTCCGCGTGAAAATTTTCCTTCCCTGAATGGACTCGAATCACCCCACTTTTATCATTCGTTTTTTAAATCGTCAATGCATCGAAAAGGTTATGGAAGCCCATAGATATGTCGCCGTATCGTGGAAAACTACCAACATAATGAAGGTCGTTCGTTTCCGAGCTTCCAAACAATAATCTTAAAGTCTGTCTCAAGTTGGTATGTTATATTGTATAACATAGGTGTAGCTCTCTATTTGGGTTTTAGGGTATGTTACGTAAGGAGAATTGTAAAAGGGGTGTATGTTATAGGTTTAAAAGGATTATGAACATTACAATATAAAGCTTTATCCAAACGATCAAAGTAATCGAAAAGACAAACATAAGCTTGTTTTTCAGATATTAAGAATAACATAAAAGCATTAATCATGATACCTTTAAAAAAAAAAAAAACGTTTTATATCCAGGTTTAGAATAGTACACACAAGGCTTATCTGCACCGACATTTCGACTGTATTTTGTGTTCATCAAAACTTGTGTTCATTTAACTTGATATGGAAATGTCAAATAATATCAAGCGATGCTAAATATGAGTATAGTTTTAATACTATGTTACAGTTCGTCTCTGTTTCTTATTTTACTGTTTCTGGTACTTTGGAATATGAACATTACACTTGAAATAATATTAACGTGTTAATCACGTAAGTTCTTTTTTTTTTGAAATCTCTTTGTTTAGGAATGATACTGACGAGACATTGACGTAAATCCGATTTCTTTTATGGCTGATAAAATGATGATCCGATTTTTAAAATTTTAAAATTTAAACTTTATTGTAAAATATTTACACGCAGTGTGACACATAGAAAGTGCTAGAATTATAACTGATGTTCAATTTATATACAGTTGAAAACAACCACGGGGTGATTGGGATTAGAATAAGACCATAAGTATTTACTTTTTTAAGGGTATACGCTCTCCACTACGTAGTATACTTCCAGGAAACAGCACATCACCTATAACCTCATTTATTAATCATGTGTGAAGCATCGACGACGACAGACAGTTTTCAATATATTTAAACACAACGTAACGAAAAGGATATGTGGATGTTTACGTCTCAAAATAACAGGACAAAATCGGAGGTAAAAAGATAGGGAAAAGGTAACACTGATTAAATCAAAATATCAAGGAACCGTCAAGAATCACATGCAAATGTGAAATAACGTGCTCCGGCAGGGTAAGCGTTTAATATTCTCCAGCAAGGTAAGCTTAATGTTCTCCAGCAGGGTAAGCAGTTAATGTTCTCCGGCAGGGTAAGCAGTTAATGTTCTCTGGCAGGGTAAGCAGTTAATGTTCTCCGGCAAGGTAAGCGGTTACTGTTCTCCGGCAGGGTAAGCAGTCATGTTCTCCGGCAGGGTAAGCGGTTAATGTTCTCCAGCAGGGTAAGCAGTTAATGCTCTCAGGCAGGGCAAGCGGTTAATGTTCTCTGGCAGGGTAAGCAGTTAATGTTCTCCGGCAGGGTAATCGATTAATGTTCTCCGGCAAGGTAAGCGGTTAATATTCTCCAGCAGGAAAAGCAGTTAATGTTCTCCAGCAGGGTAAGCAGTTAATGCTCTCAGGCAGGGCAAGCGGTTAATGTTCTCCGGCAGGGTAAGCAGTTAATGTTTTCCGGCAGGGTGAGCGGTTAATGTTCTCCGGCAGGGAAAGAAGTCATGTTCTCCGGCAGGGTAAGCGGTTAATGTTCTCCGGCAGGGTAAGCAGTTAATGTTCTCCGGCAGGGTAAGCGATTAATGTTCTCCGACAAGGTAAGCGTTTAATATTCTCCAGCAAGGTAAGCTTTATGTTCTCCAGCAGGGTAAGCAGTTAATGTTCTTCGGCAGGGTAAGCAGTTAATGTTCTCCGGCAGGGTAAGCAGTTAATGTTTTCCGGCAGGGTGAGCGGTTAATGTTCTCCGGCAGGGAAAGAAGTCATGTTCTCCGGCAGGGTAAGCGGTTAATGTTCTGCAGCAGGGTAAGCAGTTAATGCTCTCAGGCAGGGCAAGCGGTTAATGTTCTCCGGCAGATAAGCAGTTAATGTTCTCCAGCAGGGTAAGCAGTTAATGTTCTACAGCCGTTTAAGCAGTTAATGTTCTCCGACAGGGCTAGCGGTTAATGTTCTCCGGCAGGTAAGCAGTTAATGTTCTCCAGCAGGGCATGCGGTTAATGTTCTCCGGCAGATAAGCAGTTAATGTTCTCCAGCAGAAAAAGCGGTTAATGTTCTCCATCAGGGTAAGCAGTTAATGTTCTCCGGCAGGGTAAGCGATTAATGTTCTCCGACAAGGTAAGCGATAAATGTTCTCCGGCAGGGTAAGTGGTTAATGTTCTCCGGCAGGGTAAGCGGTTAATGTTCTCCGGCAGATAAGCAGTTAATGTTCTCCAGCAGAAAAAGCGGTTAATGTTCTCCAGCAGGGTAAGCAGTTAATGTTCTCCGGCAGGGCAAGCGGTCAATATTCTCCGGCAGAGTAAGCAGGTAATGTTCTCCAGCAGGGCAAGCGGTTAATGTTCTCCGGCAGGGTAAGCGATAAATGTTCTCCGGCAGGGTAAGCGGTTAATGTTCTCCGGCAGGGTAAGCAGTTAATGTTCTCCGGCAAGGTTAAGCGATAAATGTTCTCCGACAGGATAAGCGGTTAATGTTCTCCGGCAGGGTAAGCAGTTAGTGTTCTACAGCCGTTTAAGCAGTTAATGTTCTCCGACAGGGTTAGTGGTTAATGTTCTCCGGCAGGGTAAGCGATTAATGTTCTCCGACAAGGTAAGCGGTAAATGTTCTCCGGCAGGGTAGGCGGTTAATGTTCACCGGCAGGTAAAGCAGTTAATGTTCTCCGGCAGGGTAAGCGGTTAATGTTCTCCGGCAGGTAAAGCAGTTAATGTTCTCCGGCAGGGTAAGCGGTTAATGTTCTCCGGCAGGGTAAGAGGTTAATGTTCTCCGGCAGGGTAAATGATTAATGTTCTCTGACAGGGTAAGCGGTTATTTTTCTCCGGCAGGGTAAGCGGTTAATGCACCAAACGTGACCCCCGAGATGATGTGTCCTGGTAAGTGCTGGTTTGTATCTCTGGACGTACACTGGTAAGAGACCTGTGCATAACAATATAGCAATACCGTGTCACCCGATAATTTATTTTCTTTGTTCCTCAACACGATCTCCTGCACAATGCAATTATGAAGATCAAGCGTTATGTTAGGCGCATGACGGACCTTTTTAAACTTAAAACATGTTTTTTATTATCCATCTGTTCATCCTGTTACAACTGTACATTAAGTGAAACAAGATAACTACAACTGTACATCAAGTGAAACAAGATAACTACAACTATACATCCAGTGAAATAAGGTTTCTACAACTGAACACCAAGTGAAATAAGGTTTCTACAAATGTACACCAAGTGAAACAAGGTTTCTACAACTGTATATCAAGTGAAACAAGATAACTACGACTGTACATCAAGTGAAACAAGATAACTACGACTATACATCCAGTGAAATAAGGTTTCTACAACTGAACACCAAGTGAAATAAGGTTTCTACAAATGTACACCAAGTGAAACAAGGTTTCTACAACTGTATATCAAGTGAAACAGGTTTCTACAACTGTACATCAGGTGAAACAAGGTTTCTACAACTGTACATCAAGTGAAAAAAGGTTTATACAACTGTACATCAAGTGAAATAAGGTTTCTACAACTGTTCACCAAGTGAAACTGGTTTCTCTAAATGTACACCAAGTGAAACAAGGTTTCTACAACTCTATATCAAGTGAAACAGGTTTCTACTACTGTTCACCAAGTGAAACAAGGTTTCGACAACTGTACGTCAAGTGAAACAAGATAACTAAAATTGTACATCCAGAGAAGCAAGGTTTCTACAACTGTACACCAAGTGAAACAGGTTTCTCTAAATGTACACCAAGTGAAACAAGATAACTACAATTGTACATCCAGAGAAACAAGGTTTCTACAACTGTACATCCAGTGAAAAAAGGTTTCTACAACTGTACATCAAGTGAAACAAGGTTTCGACAACTGTACGTCAAGTGAAACAAGATTTCTACAACTGTACATCAAGTGAAACAATGTTTCTACAACTGTACACCAAGTAAAACAGGTTTCTACTACTGTACATCCAGTGAAACAAGGTTTCTACAACTGTACATCAAGTGAAACAAGGTTTCTACAACTGTACATCCAGTGAAACAAGGTTTCTACAACTGTACATCAAGTGAAACAAGGTCTCCACAACTTTACATCAAGTGAAACAGGTTTCTACAACTGTACATCAAGTGAAACAAGGTTTCGACAACTGAACATCAAGTGAAAAAAGGTTTCTACAACTGTACATCCAGTGAAACAGGTTTCTACAACTGTACATCCAGTGAAACAAGGTTTCTACAACTGTACCTCAAATGAAACAGGTTTCTACAACTGTTCAACCAGTGAAACAAGGTTTCTACAACTGTACACCCAGTGAAACAGGTTTCTACTACTGTACATCCAGTGAAACAAGGTTTCTACAACTGTACATCAAGTGAAACAAGGTCTCTACAACTGTACA
>NW_018408600.1:72392-123986 GCF_002113885.1 Mizuhopecten yessoensis | reverse complement strand
TACAACTGTACATCAAGCGAAACAAGGTTTCTACAACTGTACATCAAGTGAAACAATGTCTCTACAACTGTACATCAAGTGAAACAATGTTTCTACAACTGTACATCAAGTGACACAATGTTTCTACAACTGTACGTCAAGTGAAACAAGGTTTCTACAACTGTACACCCAGTGAAAAAAGGTTTCTACAACTGTACATCAAGTGAAACAAGGTCTCTACAACTGTACTTCAAGTGAAACAATGTTTCTACAACTGTACATCAAGTGACACAATGTTTCTACAACTGTACATCCAGTGAAACAGGTTTCTAATACTGTACACCCAGTTAAATAAGGTTTCTACAACTGTACATCAAGTGAAAAAAGGTTTCTTCAACTGTACGTCAAGTGAAATCATGTTTCTACAACTGTACACCCAGTGAAAAAAGGTTTCTACAACTGTACATCCAGTGAAACAAGGTTTCTACAACTCTACACTGTATGCATGTACGTTTAGTGATACAGTGATTTACAACCGCCCCAGGACCCCCAGTTAAATAAGGTTTCTACAACTGTACATCAAGAGAAACAATGTCTATACAACTGTATATCAATAGAAACAATGTTTCTACAACTGTACATCAAGTGAAACAAGGTTTCTACAACTCTACACTGTATGCATGTACGTTTAGTGATTCAGTGATTTACAACCGCCCCAGTGATGCAGAATATTTATTAC
This sequence comes from Mizuhopecten yessoensis, assembly GCF_002113885.1. Taxonomy (NCBI): domain Eukaryota; kingdom Metazoa; phylum Mollusca; class Bivalvia; order Pectinida; family Pectinidae; genus Mizuhopecten; species Mizuhopecten yessoensis. The sequence continues at coordinate 123,268 of NW_018408600.1, read as the reverse complement.
TTAGCAGTAAGTCATAAATATTTTTAAATTAATATTTTTACTTTCAATGATAAAAAAAATACTACAACTTTACGTCCGTTGAATCAGGACTTTCTAATCTTTGCGTTCTGTGATTTCTGTGAAACAGGGGATAGCACCGATACAGGACCTTTAAGACTAGCTTAAATTTATGCCAAGCGATATGACTTTTACAACTTTGCACTCAGGTTACAGAACTTTAACAACTTTATGGCCTGCGATAGACCTTGACAACTTTACATTCAGTGTTATACTATTTTTTTCGACTCTACATCTAGTATGGAAGTCGAGGGATAAAGAGAAAATAAAACGTTTAGTCACAAATTAAGACAACTACACTTGCACTTCTCCTTTCCCCTATTAAGCTGTTGGACACGTGGGATGTTCCATATTGAAACTGCTCAAGCGCAACTGGATATAAATACCAGGTCACCCACATAAGCCCGCCGTATCGCTTCGTAATCCTTTGACACGCCGGTAGTAGTAAGGTGTATAATGGACTCTAAAGTTCCAGAAACTGTAAAGTTAGAAGTGGAGAAGACCAATAAATCCGGATCAACATTTAGCTCATCAGAAACCCTTGATAATGAGAGGGAACACTGGGCCGGCAAGTTAGATTCTCTACTTTCCTTTCTGGGATATGCTGTCGGACTCGGAAATCTCTGGAGGTTTCCCTACCTTTGTATGAGGAACGGCGGAGGTAAGATTTCTTTCTATATATACTAAAATAGTTTGAATCGTTTAATTAGTTAATGTATCAATGGAGTTACTTTTATGATTAAGGTAATTCCAATATGGCTTTCACACCAAACTGTATATCAAATTCAATTATGCATTCCGTTAGCATTAAACAATCCCTGTCACAAAAAAAAATCCTCCTCCAATATTTCTCAAACATAATTGAGGTACATGCACAATTAATTTCAGATTTTTTTTTCAATAACAGGTGAAAAAAATCATTTTTTATATGTTCATTTTCCAAGCTGAATACTTTAAAAGTCACAATTCAGGAAAAAAATCCATTTTAACTTGTAAATATGCATTTGTCGAGAAAAATGTAATTCGATTGGATATTTTACTATAATTCATAAAGCTAACAAGACTTTTGATACAAGTCAAACAATATTACCTGAGTGAGAACTGTAATGGATGTGAACAGGTAAAATCTCACTAGCTTTGCATCCTTTTTTTCCAACCTCAGTCAGCCTTGTTCGCTTTGTGCTCAGGGGAAATATATACCATTATTCTGGAGATTTGACACATTTTCTTACATTTTTCTCGCCAAATGCATCTTCATGGACATCCAAACCTTATGATATTTACAAGTTTGATATGGATTTTTTCCTGAATTGTGACTTTTATTCAGCTTGGAAAATGATCATATAAAAAGTAAGTTTTTTCATCAGTTATTGAAAATTTTTCTGAAATTTAGTGTGCATGTACCTCAATTATGTTGGAGAAATATTGGAGGAGGATTTTTTTGTGACAGGGATTGTTTAATGCTAACGGAATGCATAATCAAATTTGATATAGTTTGGTGTGGCAGCCATATTGGAATGACCTTAAGTTTAATTAACAGAAACGTCAAGAAATCGGAAAATGTCATGGATATACATCATGATGAACTAATAATAATAATATTTATTCAGGTAAAATAGGCATGTTGTTACAAAATATCACAATTTAGAATAAAACACATACATTTTATAATCTAGATCACAATGCAGCTTGTAAATAAAAAAGTGTATTTTTTTAAAAAGACTGAGATTGATAATAGATCTATCATAATAAAAGGCTTCTTAATTCACCTTGACATATATCACAGAGTATAAAAATCTAAAAAAAAGTCTGATATCACTGTAAAAAAAATGGCAGATATTACTATAAACTGAGACAGACTTTTTTTAGTATATGAAGGTAGATATAAATAAGTCACATAATAGGAGTGGAGGTGAGTGCCATTTACCTAGGATTACCCATAAAAGCCACAAAATTGCTGATTTCCAATGGGGTCCTTTAAAAAAAAAAGAAATCAATCTGGTAACGGTTTAGATAGCACAGAATAGGATATATGTGTATCATATTAGATAATTGATTGGTAAAATTGTATTTCCATGTATATAGCAAACATTACAACATACATAATAATATTTTTTTTATAGTGGCGGACAGCTTCTTATAGTAGCAAACTATAAAATATTGTTACATAGTTATTTTCAAAGATATCATAATAAAACAAACTAAATATACTGACAGATCTTTGCATTACTGTTTATAGAAAGGCATGAAAAAATACAATTTGAAATGATTGTGCAATGCCGCAAGTCAAGCTTCCCAAGGGTTGGGGGTCCCCCTACCAGCGAGGTCTGCTCGACCTGCGGCATTGCACGGGTCTATATATGTATTTTGTGACAAAGAATGATGAGGTAATACATCTGTGCTAAATAGCAGACAAAGAGATCATCAACTTCTCTTTTTGCTTGAAGCGCAAGATGTTTTTAAGCATTGGTTTTGAATTTATGTTTGTTTTTTGATATTTTTGATATCATCCGGTAAAGAGTTCCAATGTTTAGCAGCCGAAAAGAAAAAAGTAGATACACAGTTTTATCATCGCCTCGAAACCAACGCCTCACTGCTACCAACAAGTGTGTAGAGTTACACCCCTCACAGCGGTAACACGCCACTAACTACGGTGGCGGACGTTTGCCAACCTTGTTTCGTCTTTTCGGGGCATTTTCGGGGCGAAAAGACGAGAGATTCAACAATTTGCTTAAATATCGTGAAATCGTCTTGTCGAGGCGAAAATAAAAAAAGGAAATAACGAAAAGACTAGATTCTACCAACAACAAAAAAATCGAAAACGAAAGGTTGCTTAGTGGCGTGCATTTTTTTCGTCTATTTGCATGTGATTTTTCGTCTTTTCGGGGGACGTTCGAAAAGACGAACGAAGGAGATTTAAGCAAATCATAAAATATCGTCTTTTTACCCAAAAAGACGAAACAACGAGAATTAAAGATAAACAAATCTAGTCTTTTCGGAGCGAAAAGACGAAACAACGAGTTGGCACAAATCAGCCACCGTACCTAACTGGTATTTTTTCACATGCGATCTGACGTAATACACCAACAGAAACCGCCATACCGCTATTTTATAACCCAGCGCGCAACCAGGCCAGATGTTTTGTATCCTATAACTAGGTCATTTAAAATTCCATGTCAGGTCGGACGGAGTAAATAAAATCCATTGAGTACATCAATTTGTCCTACAGTTGAATCCTATAATATTTAGTTTTTGGAAATAAAAGTGGTAAAATCTATCAAACATTCTAAGCTAAAACGACCATATCATCTAGACTGGCCCAGTTTTTAGAGTTTAGCTTTTATAAAAGGAGCTTATAATTGTGGTCTCTTTTTGTCTGATTCTAGATACAGGCCAAATGGGTACGAGTTTTGCAATCAAAAGCCAAATCTTAGGGTGGCCCACGTCTCTAGAATATTGAAACATTTAAAAAAAAAACACACACATCTAATAACAATTTTGATCACTTGGATGTCTGACTTGACTCTGGAGCTTGGCTGCCTGTGAAACCACTAACTCAGCAGGACCATTAGCCACACCTTAGTAGTATTAATCGCCCTCATTACTACAGGCTGGTCAGTACCTCACTGATGACTTGTTTCACTCTTTTTATTGACCACACACTGGTGGAGTAAACTAGTAAATAAAGGGCCTTGAAATTGATATTTTTGGATTGGTCTATTTCGTCATGGTTGTTGTGACATAATGTTGATGTTAACAAAATACATGTAATGATGCTATGTATATATGTTTTAACACATTTTCATGCAAACTACTGGGTATAATAACTGATCCAAAAAGTTATCATAGCAGTTTCATTTACCCTCAGCAATCTTGTCAGTACACAGCTTTTACATCCTTCTGAGAAAGGCTTTCAGCTTGATCATTCATCAAAGCTATCAATGGTGAGCAGTTTGTACAGTTTATAAAAAACAAGGATAAATCTCAAAAGTGTAGCTTTTTCAACTTCCAGTTGGTGAACAAAATAAGGCATCCTTTCCTGCAAAGTAATTTTGACCATCTCTTCTTAGTAAGGTCGAATTTTGAAAAATTAAGTCTTCTTGATGATTTGGTAAAGGTTTCATATGCGAAGCCGTTTGGCTTTTTACCCATTTAAATAAAGATATCCGTATTTATTGCATAATTATAGATATCTATATTTGAATTACAGATACCTGCAGTTTAAATAGAGTTATCTGTTATTATAACATAAAAACAGATATCTCTAATAATGATATAAAGACAGATATCTGTAATTAAAATGCAGATATCTGTATTTTAATTACAGATACATTCAGTTTAAATAGAGTTATCTGTTATTATAACATAAAAACAGACATCTCTAATAATGATATAAAGACAGATATCTGTAATTAAAATGCAGATATCTGTATTTTAATTACAGATATGTGTAATTTTGCAATATCAAATACAGATGTCTACATTTCAAATAAGATATCTGTATTTTAAATACAGCATTTATCATTTTTACATCATTTAAGACACCTAACGATCAAACACTATTTTTGTTATCAATACCTAAGTATTTATCAGTTTCTACATTTAGTTTATGTTTATATTCTTATCAACTGTTCAAGTATTGACTATCAATAGACTTTTTAAAGTTACAGTAACTTTCTAAACAAATCTCATCACAGCCATATTTGTATAGAGACCTAGACGAGACAAGTTTAGACCACGTAAAGAGATGTTTGAAGTACGAGGTAGTTAACACGCGGTAAACACTAACACTTATTTGTTACCAGCCAATGTAAATTCTGATGTATTTTAATGCAAGGAACATTAATGGCCACATAAGCAAAGTCAAAATGTCCAGTGTATGTGGGATATTTTTTCAGACAAGGAAAGTTGCTTGTATTATTTGGGGTCGCCTTTATCCAGTGTCTGTCTCAATTATTTACTTCTTCATAGGAATTATTTGAAAATGAATTAATGCCTTATAGTCAAGATTAGACATATCTCTTCTCGGTTCTATATTACAAGAGTTGTATAAAGGATTAGTCTGGTTACATGGACCAGGTTATACATATCTTTGTGTGGTAGTCAAACAGCTGACTGCGTATGCGCTAAGACATATGCTCAATTATTATAATTCTAGTAACTATATGAATAATGAATCCATGAACTGAGTGTGTCTACCATGAAAAGTCATTTTATTAGATTAAAAATATTTTAAAAAGAAGCCTCTTTCCTTTTAACTGGCCTTCGGGTCTGCTGTAAAGCGGTGATTCTGTGAAGCTCCGGGCTAGTTGTTCTCGTGCTGGCTTCATAAAAGCAGGAGTTCCTCAAGGTTCTATTTTAGGCCCATTATTATTCTTAGTATATATTAATGACATATCTGATGTATTGCTTTCTGTCTTTAGACTTTTCGCAGACGATACTTCTCTCTTACACATATGTTCTTCCTGTCAAGAAATAGAGACTAGCAGATTTCAATGCTAGCAAGACCAATGTTTTATTTATCTCTTATGCGATAGAACTAGATGGAGATTTAGAATTAAGATTTAACGACCAATTGTTGAATTTTAGTGATCAACCAACACAGGCATTTGGGTGTAGTCTTCAATTCTGCAGGTAATTGGGGGATAATATTTTAGCTATTTATACATCCGTTATGAAGAAAATAAATGTTCTTAGAAATCTGAAACATATTCTTAAAAGAGAAACTTTGTTGAAAATATATACCTCTTTTATTTTGCCAATTTTTTATTATTGTTGTGAATTATGGGACGGATGTACAATTAATGAAAGTTAGAGGCTAGAAAAATGTCAACGTGAAGCCGCACGTATCATTACTGGTCTTCCTTCCTATGCTAGTAATAATGCCCTCTATTTTGACTCGGGGTTAGAAAGACTCTCAGACAGGAGAACAAGAAGGAAACTGCAGTTATTGTACAAACTGAAAAATGGTATCACCCCTGAATTCTTAAACAAAATTCTACCCAATACAATAAACCAAAATGTCAGATATCCTTTAAGAAATAGTAATGACTTTGTAATACCAAATTTCAGACTTTCTAGTACAAATTCGTCCTTCCTACCTTCTACGCTTCGCTCTTGGAACAATTTAGATACTGCTAAAAGATCATCAGTCACTTTAGGAAGATTCAAAAAAGCCATATCTCGAAAATTGGACACCAAATCGCCCAGTTATTTTGGTTATGGTGAACGAAAACTAAATATCATTCCCACTAAATTAAGGTACAACTGCAGTTCCCTAAATTATGATATATTTAGAGTCAATATCGTAGATAGTCCCGCCTGTGTCTGTGGATCTCCTTGTGAAAACGCCTATCATTTCGTTTTTGAATGTCCAGTTTATACACACCAGAGGTTTGAATTGTTTCCAAATCTAAATTTTGTTAATGAAATCTCCTTAGATATATTGTTATCTGGTATTCCGGATCTGTCTTCTCAACAAAATAATGATATTTTTCGTAACGTGCAAAAATTCATAAAGACCAGCGGTAGGTTTTAGTTCGTAAGGAAATTTATACTTCTATACTCAATTTGTGAGACTGTTCAATGTTGTTCTTTCTCTTTTTGTTTCTGTTGTTGTAATGCTACTATTATACATACTATTTGACAATCTGATTAAAATCATATCCTAACGTGATACATAGAGAACGTAGGATATGATTTTAATTAGATCGACTATTTGATACCAAGTTGTGCCATTTTTGTAAATCTGATGTATATATTTGAGGAAAGGGCGTAAATAATGTTGTAATAACTTGTGCCCAATCCTGTTGTCACTATTTTGGCAATAAAATATGTTTAAGCTAACATGTCAGTATATACACAAAACAGGTATATTTTTCACAAAATTAGATTAAATATACTGAAAGGATAAAGAAACGCAGGGTAAACATTGGAGGTGATTGAATGTTTTGAATGTTATATACAGTAATCATCATTATCAATCTTTATTTCCCCCGATATGGAGATGAATTACAATAACAGTAGACACTGAGGAAAACAATTTCCTTGGTCCAGTTCAGTGAATATAAATCTCAGGTGAACATTCACACACATTCTCTCCCTCCGCACGCACGCACGCATCATCACACACGCACTTATACACACAAGCACACACACACGCATCATCATACACGCGCACATACTTCCTTGCACATACACGCACGATCACACACACCAAGCATTACACACACAAGCACGAACACTTCCTCACACACGCACGCACTCACCGTCACTCACTTCAGCACACACACCTCACAAACGCACGCAAACATCCTCGCACACACTCGAACGCACTCTTCCTCACAAACACACGCACGCACATATCACTGTTATGCGCTACCACCAATATTCAGCTTGTATTTACACATACTAACTAATCAATAATTAGTGAAAGGATAAAAGCCAAAAAGGCTTTCTCAGAACATACGATTTCGAACGATCATCATATGTCATCACTTCAATTTTGCTATGACATATTCCAGGGGTGTAGAAAGCGAAAGTTAGCGTAACTCCTGGATATCAAGGATGGGTTTAGCCTTGATACCAAAGTTGATATGATAATATATCTTAACGTCTTACAGGATCGGTACATGTACGATATCTGACATATATTATCAAATTTAATATTCAATGCAAGCAAGTGATTAAAGTGTTCNATACTGTGTAAACTGTCTTCGTGACGTGTATTGTTGGTATACATAGTACTGTGTAAACTGTCTACGTGACGTGTATTGTTGGTATAGATACTACTATGTATACTGTCTACGTGACGTGTATTGTTGGTATAGATACTACTATGTAAACTGTCTACGTGACGTGTATTGTTGGAATAAATACTACTATGTAAACTGTCTACGTGAGGTGTATTGTTGGTATAGATACTACTATGTAAACTGTCTACGTGACGTGTATTGTTGGTATACATACTACTATGTAAACTGCCTACGTGACGTGTATTGTTGGTATAAATACTACTATGTAAACTGTCTACGTGACGTGTATTGTTGGTATAGATACTACTATGTAAACTGTCTACGTGACGTGTATTGTTGGTATAGATACTACTATGTAAACTGTCTACGTGACGTGTATTGTTGGTATAGATACTACTATGTAAACTGTCTACGTGACGTGTATTGTTGGTATAGATACTACTATGTAAACTGTCTACGTGACGTGTATTGTTGGTATAGATACTACTATGTAAACTGTCTACGTGACGTGTATTGTTGGTATAGATACTACTATGTAAACTGTCTACGTGACGTGTATTGTTGGTATAGATACTACTATGTAAACTGTCTACGTGACGTGTATTGTTGGTATAGATACTACTATGTAAACTGTCTACGTGACGTGTATTGTTGGTATAGATACTACTATGTAAACTGTCTACGTGACGTGTATTGTTGGTATAGATACTACTATGTAAACTGTCTACGTGACGTGTATTGTTGGTATACATACTACTGTGTAAATTGTCTACGTGACGTGTATTGTTGGTATAAATACTACGGTGTAAACTGTCTAAGTGACGTGTACTGTTGGTATAAATTCTACTATGTAAACTGTCTACGTGACGTATATTGTTGGTATAGATACTACTGGTTAAACCGTCTACGTGACGTGTATTGTTGGTATGAATACTACTATGTAAACTGCCTACATGACGTGTATTGTTGGTATAGATACTTATGTGTAAACTGTCTACGTGACGTGTATTTTTGGTATAAATACTACTATGTAAACTTTCTACGTGACGTGTATTGATGGTATAGATACTACTGTGTAAACTGCCTACGTGACGGGTATTGTTGGTATAGATACTACTGTGTAAACTGTCTGCGTGACGTGTATTGTTGGTATAGATACTACTGTGTAAACTGTCTGCGTGACGTGTATTGTTGGTATAAATAATACTGTGTAAACTGTCTTCGTGACGTGTATTGTTGGTATACATACTGATATGTAAACTGTCTACGTGACGTGTATTGTCGGTATAAATACTACTATGTAAACTGGTATAAATACTACTATGTAAACTGTCTACGCGACGTGTATTGTTGGTATAGATACTTATGTGTAAACTGTCTACGTGACGTGTATTTTTGGTATAGATACTACTATGTAAACTGTCTACGAGACGTGTATTGTTGGTATAGATACTATTGTGTAAACTGTCTAAGTGACGTGTATTGTCGGTATAAATACTACTGTGTAAATGTGTCGTGTATTGTTGGTATAAATACTACTATGTAAGCTGTCTACGTGACGTGTATTGTTGGGATAGATACTACTGTGTAAACTGTCTGCGTGACGTGTATTGTTGGTATAGATAATACATGTTCTATGTAAACTGCCTACGTGACGTGCATTGTTGGTATACATACTACTGTGTAAATTGTCTACGTGACGTGTATTGTTGGTGTAAATACTACTATGTAAACTGTCTACGCGACGTGTATTGTTGGTATAGATACTTATGTGTAAACTGTCTACGTGACGTGTATTGTCGGTATAAATACTACTATGTAAACTGGTATAAATACTACTATGTAAACTTTCTACGTGACGTGTACTGTTGGTTTAGATACTACTGTGTAAACTGTCTAAGTGACGGGTATTGTTGGTATAGATACTACTGTGTAAACTGCCTACATGACGTGTATTGTTGGTATAGATACTGATATGTAAACTTTCGACGTGACGTGTATTGTTGGTATAGATAATACATGTTCTATGTAAACTGCCTACGTGACGTGCATTGTTGGTATACATACTACTGTGTAAATTGTCTACGTGACGTGTATTGTTGGTATACATCCTACTGTGTAAATTGTCTACGTGACGTGTATTGTTGGTATGAATACTACTATGTAAACTGCCTACATGACGTGTATTGTTGGTATAGATACTACTGTGTAAACTGTCTGCGTGACGTGTATTGTTGGTATAAATAATACTGTGTAAACTGTCTTCGTGACGTGTATTGTTGGTATACATCCTACTGTGTAAATTGTCTACGTGACGTGTATTGTTGGTGTAAATACTACTATGTAAACTGTCTAAGTGACGTGTATCGTTTGTATAAATACTACTATGTAAACTGCCTACATGACGTGTATTGTTGGTATAGCTACTACTGTGTAAACTGCCTACGTGACGGGTATTGTTGGTATAGATACTACTGTGTAAACTGTCTAAGTGACGCGTATTGTTGGTATAAATACTACTATGTAAACTTTCTACGTGACGTGTATTGATGGTATAGATACTACTGTGTAAACTGTCTAAGTGACGTTTATTGTTGGTATAAATACTACTATGTAACCTGTCTACGGGACGTGTATTGTTGGTATAAATACTACTGTTTAAACTGTCTGCATAACGTGTATTGTTGGTATAGATACTAATGTGTAAACTGTCTGCGTGACGTGTATTGTTGGTATAGATAATACATGTTCTATGTAAACTGCCTACGTGACGTGTATTGTTTGTATAAATACTACTATGTAAACTGCCTACGTGACGTTTATTGTTGGTATAAATACTACTATGTAACCTGTCTACGGGACGTGTATTGTTGGTATAAATACTACGGTGTAAACTGTCTAAGTGACGTGTATCGTTTGTATAAATACTACTATGTAAACTGCCTACGTGACGTTTATTGTTGGTATAAATACTACTATGTAAACTGGTATAAATACTACTATGTAAACTTTCTACGTGACGTGTACTGTTGGTTTAGATACTACTGTGTAAACTGTCTATGTGACGGGTATTCTTGGTATGAATACTACTGTGTAAACTGTCTACGTGACGTGTATTTTTGGTATAGATACTACTATGTAAACTGTCTAAGTGACGTGTATCGTTTGTATAAATACTACTATGTAAACTGTCGACGTGAAGTGTATTGTTGGTATAGATACTACTATGTAAACTGTCTACATGACGTGTATTGTTGGTATAGCTACTACTGTGTAAACTGCCTACGTGACGGGTATTGTTGGTATAGATACTACTGTGTAAACTGTCTGCGTGACGTGTATTGTTGGTATAAATACTATGGTGTAAACTGTCTAAGTGACGTGTACTGTTGGTATAAATTCTACTATGTAAACTGTCTACGTGACGTTTATTGTTGGTATAAATACTACTATGTAAACTGTCTAAGTGACGTGTATTGTCGGTATAAATACTACTATGTAAACTGTCGACGTGAAGTGTATTGTTGGTATAGATACTACTGTGTAAACTGCCTACATGACGTGTATTGTTGGTATAGCTACTACTGTGTAAACTGCCTACGTGACGTGTATTGTTTGTATAGATACTGATATGTAAACTTTCGACGTGACGTGTATTGTTGGTATAGATAATACATGTTCTATGTAAACTGCCTACGTGACGTGCATTGTTGGTATACATACTACTGTGTAAATTGTCTACGTGAAGTGTATTGTTGGTATAAATACTACTGGGGAATCTTCCTACGTGACGTATATTGTTGGTATAGATACTACTGGTTAAACTGTCTACGTGACGTGTATTGTCGGTATAAATACTACTGTGTAAATGTGACGTGTATTGTTGGTATAAATACTACTGTGTAAATGTGACGTGTATTGTTGGTATAAATACTACGGTGTAAACTGTCTAAGTGACGTGTATTGTTGGTATAAATACTATTGTGTAAATGTGACGTGTATTGTTGGTATAAATACTACTATGTAAACTGTCTACGTGACGTGTATTGTTGGTATAAATACTACTGTGTAAACTTCCTACGTGACGTATATTGTTGGTATAGATACTACTGGTTAAACTGTCTACGTGACGTGTATTGTTAGTATAAATACTACTATGTAAACTTTCTACGTGACGTGTATTGTTTGTTTAGATACTACTGTGTAAACTGTCTACGTTACGTGTATTGTTGGTATAAATACTACTATGTAAACTTTCTACGTGACGTGTATTGTTAGTTTAGATACTACTGTGTAAACTGTCTACGTGACGGGTATTGTTGGTATAGATACTACTGTGTGAACTGTCTACGTGACGTGTATTGTTGGTTTAGATACTACTGAGTAAACTGTCTACGTGACGTGTATTGTTTGTATAAATACTACTGTGTACACTGTCTACGTGACGTGTATTGTTGGTTTAGATACTACTATGTAAACTGTCTACGTGACGTGTATTTTTGGTATAAATACTACTATGTAAACTGTCTACGTGAGGTGTATTGTTGGTATAAATACTACTATGTAAACTTTCTACGTGACGTGTATTGTTAGTTTAGATACTACTGTGTAAACTGTCTACGTTACGTGTATTGTTGGTATAGATACTACTGTGTAAACTGTCTACGTGACGTGTATTGTTGGTATAGATACTACTGTTTAAACTGTCTACGTGATGTGTATTGTTGGTATAAATACTACTATGTAAACTGTCTACGTGACGTGTATTGTTGGTATAAATACTACTGTGTAAACTGTCTACGTGACGTGTATTGTTGGTTTAGATACTACTGTGTAAACTGTCTACGTGACGTGTATTGTTGGTATAATACTACTGTGTACACTGTCTACGTGACGTGTATTGTTGATATAGATACTACTGTGTAAATTGTCTACGTGACGTGTATTGTTGGTATAATACTACTGTGTACACTGTCTACGTGACGTGTATTGTTTGTATAGATACTACTATGTAAACTGTCTCTGTGACGTGTATTGTTGGTATAAATACTACGGTGTAAACTGTCTACGTGACGTGTATTGTTTGTATAGATACTACTATGTAAACTGTCTCTGTGACGTGTATTGTTGGTATAAATACTACATGTAAACTGTCTACGTGACGTGTATTGTTGGTATAGATACTACTGTGTAAACTGTCTCTGTGACGTGTATTGTTGGTATAAATACTACTGTGTAAACTGTCTTCGTGACGTGTATTGTTGGTATAGATACTACTGTGTAAACTGTCTATGTGACGTGTATTGTTGGTATAAATAATACTGTGTAAACTGTCTTCGTGACGTGTACTGTTGGTATAGATACTACTGTGTAAACAGCCTACGTGACGTGTATTGTTGGTATAGATACTGATCTGTAAACTGTCTACGTGAAGTGTATTGTTGGTATAGATACTACTACATGTATGTATCTATACCAACAATACACGTCAGGTAGGCAGTTTACACAGTAGTATTTATACCAATAATGCACATCACGTAGACAGTTTACACAGTAGTATAGATACTACTGTGTAAATTGTCTACGTGACGTGTATTGTTGGTATAAATACTACTGTGTAAACTGTCTACGTGATGTGTATTATTGGTATAAATACTACTGTGTAAACTGTCTACGTGACGTGTATTGATGGTATAAATACTACTATGTAAACTGTCTACGTGACGTGTATTGTTGGTATAGATACTACTACATGTATGTAAACTGCCTACGTGACGTGTATTGTTGGTATACATACTACTATGTAAATGTGACGTGTATTGTTGGTTTGGCAATGTTGGCAATCCTACTTCTTCATGCTCCAAGTCATATCAAAGATAGACCTTGACTTTCACAAGGGGCCTGTTCGTTTATGCGGAACAACAGGTTTGACCGTTTATAAATGTAACAATTTCGAGTATAAATCGTGGCGGACCTGCAAATGTTTATGCAGGCCTTGCAAGGCTTTGTCAAGGCTCGCCCGAAAGCAGCATCAGATTACCAGGTCCGACCTTATTTAATAAACGAACAACTGTGGTCTGACCGGTTTGACCGTTTAAACGAAAACGGCCCAGATCATTGTATTTCACTGTATTCCATTTTCTCGCCTTTAGTATGCAATTACTATAAAAGCCTGTTTTGTCATTATATCAACCGAGTAGTTACCTGCATATACAATATAACATGTCAAAATCTGCCCCTATCTAATCCGGATCCCTGTCTAAACCGGCTGTGGTTTGTGGTTCCGGCATATCCCCTATATACTCATAGTAGTTAAACCCTGTATAAACCGGACCCTGATCCACCCGAAAACCGGCGTTGTTTCACAAAAGTTGGCATAGTAATCCATGTTAAAACAACCTGTTAATTCCGGTCATCACTTTTCTCTCGGCCGGCTACAATCTAAAGCAAACACATTCTAAACAAATTAGCACTATCCAATGTTGGGTCGCCCTTCATTTATATTATATACTGTATATTTTGTTAATAATTAAACGTTGCGATTGATTCATTTCNTTTTACTGTATATTTTGTTAATAATTAAACGTTGCGATTGATTCATTTCTCTGTTGTTTATGTTGAAGCACTTGTATACAGATCGTATGCAAACCACTCCATTTTTGTATTTTCAAAAACTGGACAAATAGTTTGGTCCCGGTGACATCCGGTTTAGGCACGTTCTACTGTATCATGGTCTTTTTAAAATACGAGATGGAGTATTATAGAGGACAAAATTTATTTCGTGTCTGTGCAAGTGATTTCTATAGAAACTGGTTGTTATTGTTGTACCATTCCATTTGTACGGCGATATAAAGTTCACTTAGAAAGCTTCCTTCATAACAAACACTTTTGGGCTATCGGTCTTGTATCAGATCCTATTTTTCAAGCTTAATTTTTTTAATATCAACGTTTGTTATTTAACGGACTGATAACAATTCTGTTTAAGCATTCCTCTTATATTAAACGTTACTCCTCATTTGATATATTGCCAATTTGTCTAAGGTAGTGTGGAAGCTATAGTCGTAGGGGTCTGCCCAAACACCATGGCCATGAAAGCATTGTGAATGGGTACCTGAGGAATACTTATTTAAAATTACTTTTCTAGTTCAGGTACATCAAATAAATCCTAAATATGAGCCCTATTTAGGATTCTAAAACTATCATAAATTGTTTATTAATTTAAATGATACAACCGAGCACAAACATGCAAATGATCATTTCTAAACCTAAGAAGTCTTTTCTGAATATTAAATCCCTGCATATGTACATGATTTTTGTTACAACATGACATTTCACATATTTATGAACGATAAACAAATAATTATATACCCTGTTGAGGTAACTTGGTATTTACTTATTTGCCACGAATGCCACACTCTATCACAATCACGACGACTTGGATTTCACGATAGTTAACTTTCCTTTTATCAGTTGTAACATGTCAGCATTGCATATCTGTTGGGTGTACAAGTCTCAGTAGTTTCTAATTCCGTGGCCTCGATTAACAACTCAGCTAGGAGTTGTACCTGAGGGAAGGTTTGTATCTACGTTAAAGACACAAGACGGTTCTCATTTAGACATGGTTTCTACCTATTTTTATCTAATGTCACAAGTTATTGGTGACCTTAATTCTTCCCTAAATTGGCGAGAAACATCATGACGGGAGCGACTTCAAGTCCAGGAACACTTATACTTTGTAAGGATTAATGCTATCCTCTGTTTTGAGGGTTGTATCTCTTTAGGTCCTATCGTTGAATTTTGTATCGATTTTGAGTTCGTAGTTTTGAGCTTCATATTGTCCTTTTGTGCAGACGTGCAGGTACATTTTGTCCTTGTGTAATGACAATCAGGCACATTTTGTCCTTGTGTATTGACAATCAGGTATATTCTATCTTGTGCCCCGACGATCAGATACATATGGTCCTTTAGTGCTGACAATCAGATACATTTTGTCCTTTATAGCTGACAATCACTTTGTCCTTGTAAGTTGACGATAAGGTACATATTGTCCTTGTGTGCCGACGATCAAGTACATTTTGTCCTTGTATGTTGAAAATCAGGTACATTCTTTCTTGTCTACTGACGATCAGACACATTTTGTCCTAACGAGCTGACAATCAGAAAAAAATGTCTTTGATTGTTGACGATCAGGTACATTTTGTCTTAAAGTGCTGACGATCAGATACATTTTATCTTTGAGTGCTGACGATCAGGTACGTTTTGTCTTTGAGTGCTGACGATCAGGTACGTTTTGTATTGGAGTGTTGACAATCGGATTCATGTATCCTTGTCCATTGACGATACAGGTACAAGTTGTAGCTATCTTCACCGATCCGCCCGATTAAACCTTAATTCAAAAATATAAAGCTAGAAATGACTACGATAAGCTTTTAGATATTTGATAACAGGATATCTTATTCGTTGTGGTTTCACTACTCTATACCGTGTTCAACGTTTATCACTGTTTCAGGAGCATTTCTGATCCCGTTCTTTATTTTCCTGGTTTTATGCGGACTGCCGTTGTATTTCTTGGAACTCTGCCTTGGACAATTTACTGGAAGGAGTGCCAGTCATGCTTGGGAGGTTTGCCCAATCTTTAAAGGTAAAAAGATAGGGTGCCAGTCATGCTTGGGAGGTTTTCCCAATCTTTAAACGTAAAACAGAATACGGTTCCAGTCATAATTGGGAGGTTTACTCAGTCTTTTAATGTAAAAGGCATATGCTTTGATTTTTAGAGGCAATTAACATAAAGCGCCACCACGCCCGAAGGTCGTTTGACACAAACATTTAAATGAGTGCATATGTGTTGTAAGGCCATCCAATCAAAATATGTTGTTTTAATATTTGATATATAGTCAGACAAGGTATAATCATCAAGCGGGTCTACACATAGTATGAGTATTCCGTCTTTGCGTATTGCAGAGTTATCTTCTCTTGGGAGCAGGTATTGATTGTTACGTCACTTGTTGGTGAGAGTAACGTCATCATTTTTTGAGAAAACGACGTAATTTTCTCACACAAACCAATGACGTAACAATCAATACCTGCTCCCAAGAGAAGATAACTATGCAATACGCAAAAACGAAATAATATAATAGAACGATTGGAATGAATGAAATGTATACGAGTTTGATATGATGCTTGCTTTCTTTGTTTGATTAAGCATTTATAAGTTTGATGGGATGGTAACAGTTGTGTGTAGTATGAATTAATGTGTATTGATTTGACGGTTTATGTTGTTCTATAGACAGTACGAATGATTTATTATGTCCTAAAGGGGTAGGAACTGGAATGCTTTATATGACGATTTATTTTATCACGTAGGTGTTGGAGTAGGGATGGTGATAGCTATAGGAATAATAGGTTTGTACTACAACGTCATCATAGCCTGGACACTATTCTATATCGGTAACAGCTTCATTAGCCCTCTCCCTTGGAGCACCTGTTCCAATGACTGGAACACCGACACGTGCGGTGCTCGTGGTAGTAATATCACGGGAAGGAACAGCTCCAATATCACTGGTGTGAATGGGATTCTTCAAAATAGTACCAACAGTTACCACGCTTCAGTGACAAATGCTATCAATGGACTTACGTCAGAAGAGGAATTTTGGCAGTAAGTAGATATCTTTTATTTTCAAAACATAATAAAAAGAAGCTTGCTATCCATTTAATCAAGCTGGTACATACGTATTTCTATGTGAGTAAAAATATGTGTCTCTGGATATTGAGTAGCGCGATTCTAATATATAACTTCTACAACCATATTTTTGTGTCTTCCATTCATCTTTCTACGACAGGGGAAAATTAAACATGTTTTATTTATTGAGTAAGCAAGACCGACGTGTATTCCAGGCTTTTTCATCCTTTTGTTAAATGGTGGAGAATTTCACATTTATAAGGGTAAATAATACCATTGACAGGATCAATGTATTTATTAAATACTAGAATGTGTGCTTTTGAAGGTATAAAGTGTTAAGTATGTCATCTGGTCTGGACGTCATCGGTCGGGTTCCATGGCACTTGGCAGTGTGTTTCATCGCCGCTTGGATTCTCGTCTACCTATGCCTGATTAAAGGTGTAAAGTCTTTAGGAAAGGTACCCACTATGTACATTGTGATCATGTATTATACATAAAAGATAATAGACCCCAGTTATTTAATACTTTACACATTCTTTACGGTTGTGTATTTACTAAATTTTAATAAAACACATAGAAAAAAGGGGGCAATACGTTATCGTCTTTTTAGCTGAGCAATTCATTCATGTACGAAACATCTCGCACGCATTTTGTTATTTTTTTTACTTGCCAAAAAACAAGTTATTTGAATCGCGTAGTACATGCGTGTTGACTAAAATAGCAAAAAGTAACGAAACAATTTTATATAAAAAAAAGACGAACTAGTAAATAACATGAAATATATGGAAGATGCATGGTCACAATTTCACAAATCTCTTTC
Source organism: Mizuhopecten yessoensis (assembly GCF_002113885.1). Classification (NCBI taxonomy): domain Eukaryota; kingdom Metazoa; phylum Mollusca; class Bivalvia; order Pectinida; family Pectinidae; genus Mizuhopecten; species Mizuhopecten yessoensis. Next base: position 104,958 of record NW_018408600.1, on the reverse strand, counting down.
TTCCATGGTACAGCGTTACCTTCACAATACTCTCCAATCCTGACTTCATTTCAGCATCTAACATCACGAGCTTCCAACCTGGAAAACCCAAATATATACCCAAGTTTACAGGAAGTGCTATTAACAGAATGTATTGGTTGTTTTGTGACTTATCTTCACTGTAATAAAATATATCTATTAGCAATGCTTGTTTGGTATGTTAGTGAATCCGTATGGGAAAGTAGAGGTCAGTAGGATTGAGGGAAGCGACGCCGGAAGGCTGTTAATCTTGCATCATAACATTGGTTCCGTAGGGGCAGTAACAAACTAAACAACGAACGGTATCGACGACCCTTAGCCGAAAACGAAAGAGTAAAGTTTTAGCTTTAATTCAAATCTCGATGTTTAGTGAACCCTGTGTAATTATTACTGTCCCATAAGGGTTTTTAAAGGAACAGAACGTGATTGTAATGGATCAATGAGTTATCGACAGTCAAGTCCGAGGGGCAAGGGGTTTTGAACTTTATACAGCAATAGGGATCACGGGATAGGCCTGCCAGATGTAAGACATTATTATAATGCTATGCGGTCTCTCATCGGTCCTGCCGGATTTTTTTCGGCTATAATATGTCCTTTCCTCTGTTACCGTCAATTCCAAATGTTATAGTTGAGTACACTCTTGCGATTGCGTAGTGTCAAGTATTAAATTGTTTCCCGTGCACCACATGTACAGAGTTGTTATACCTAGTCAATACCTGGTATGGGCTACCTCTATCCTCTATCGGCTAGGCCATAATGTGGGACATCACAATGAAATCCGTTAAATAACATCATATTCCATAATCAGATCACGTTCCTTTTAGATCACAGCAGCGACTCTGTCATATACCGCATTCCTTTATTATATATATATCATCTTTATATCGGAAAAAAGGTTTAATCAATATACAGATGATACCTGGACGTTTTTGTGATGATCAGAGCCTCAGCAAGCCTCCCTTCTGACCGTTAAATCCTCCCGTAGAGAAGATACCTCGACCTACATATCCGTCATTGCTCCGCATTGTTACAACATTGTATATAAACTTTGAGAATTATGAGACTCGGACTTGCTGATCGTGACTTCATCAATACCTTTTATTGGCTAGGGCTGGCTGTTGATTCCAAATCTAATTATGATCGGAGGATGTTCAAGTATCAATGTGTTTTCCGAAATTAAGAAAAGCGCCAATTTAAATAACGAATTGTGTTATGATCAAAGCTATATTCCTATAAATCGTACCAGAATCGCTGATTAATTATTATCCTCGTTTTGACTACAAACATGTTCAGCCTGTTCTGTTTGTACAACTGACTTATACATGGCCACAACTCGGTTGGTGGGTGACGCAGTGGATAGCGTACTCGCGTTTCACCAAGACGACAAGGGTTCGATTTCCCGATCGGACGTGAAAGGGCATGGGATCACCTGCCCCACTAAGTGAGTTTTCCCGGATTATTCAGTTTCCTCCCTTATTAAGCCCCTTCCCGTTGCACGCTAACATCCAAGCCAACAAGAGAGATAAAGATAAAGATCAGACTTGTATCATAACTGTTGTAAGTATGGCCACAGTAATCTCTTCTGACTAGTTGGCTGGTTCATAATGTGCATATTACAATCATTATTAACCAGTACTCCTCTTATTTTTGAAATTCATGATGAAGGAGTTGTATGTTCCTCCCCTTCTATTTCAGTAGTAGTTTTAAGTTCAATATGGATTTTCACCTTTATGTCCTTAGCATCTTTGATGAGGACGAAACAGTTATATGGTACACTGTAATTCACTATATCGTGTTTTACGTTCATCCCTAAATGTACAATCTTTATGACGTCATGCTGACCTGATGTGACTGTGTTGTACATATGGACACGAAGGCTACGCTCGTATGATGTTATGTTGACTAGTTTGGATTATGTTGTCCAGAGGAACTGTGTTACTGTATTATTATATGATTATGTTGTCCAGGTGGTATATGTGACCGCTACTCTACCGTACATACTGCTGACCGTCATCCTTGTCAGGGGACTGACTCTGCCAGGTTCAGCCGACGGTGTCCTGTTTTACTTAACTCCGGACTTTACAAGACTAGCTGATATGCAGGTGAAACGTTGAGCTTGCTCGAGTTTTAATCAATTTTATGAGTTATCGTGAATTGGAAGACCAACCGCTAGTAAAAGAAAGATGTAATCCACATAGTTCGTTTGTATGTTTAACATTATAAGGCAGAATATTCTTGTTAAATAGGGCGATGACCTTACCGAACAAAAATAATACATCTAAACTACATTAGTAGGATATCAAAGTGGGCAATGGACAAAATACCGAAATTTAATGAATAGATAAAATGAAAAGATGAGATGTATATTTACCGTTAGAATGGGGCATGCCTGTTATAGTATTCACACCTCTAGAATAGATCAATGTAATTTACATAGTTCAACAATTTCTGTAACTTGACATACATAAAAAGGTTTTCATATCCGGGAAGTGTTTTTCACGAACGTATTTAAAATCTTAACATTCTATTTTAAATGCTCCACTTTAAATCAGGAGTCACATGTTTGTCATATATGTGGATCTTCCCGCTTCAGAAGATACAAATAAGTTAGATAAGTCTGACCAGTATGGAGCTTCTCATCTGCGACCATTCCCTCTAGGCAGACAGGTTTTAAGTTTTGGTTGCACTTTTATTAGTTTATTGTTGGTTTCGAGAGACCATCGTTGCTGGTATTCGTTTTGAATGGCAGATCGAATAATGGGATTCAAATCTGTATGTGGCAGTTTTATATAAGTGGGTTGGAGATTATATTTAGCTGTTCTGTCAGCATTGTCATTAACTTTATTTCCGACATGTCTCGGAATCAGTACAGAAGTTTTTTTGCACTTCTTTGAGACACTACACATGGAAATAATTTACACAGCTTGTCTTATGTTAAACGTAAAGTTACTACAGATGTTTGTAAAAGTGACAGACAAACTATAAACCCCAGACTGAAAACGAACAGATGAATTATTCATTGAAATGCACAAAGAGTTTCAATGGCAGTAAGGCGTTGAGCAAATAACGAAATCTGATGGGCAGCTTTACCAAACAAAGAAATAGTTTAGTTCTAACCTAGTGGTTTTTTATTTACCAAATGCAATACAGCATATAGGTTATACAGTTACATCACACATGGTTCATAGTAAAGTACAATATACAAGATGGCGGAGGATAATTCATGGTTCACATTTAACATATAGAATTTTACTGACCCACAAGGGCTTTTCTTTTGGCCGTTGCATGCAATAAATATTTACCAAGTTTACTTAAAGTTTTGACATTTTTACATGAAAATAATTCAATCAATTTATAGACACTAGGATGTCGATAATAATATTGTTTCAAATATGTATTTCTTAACTCAGAATAAGCTGGACAAAGTCCATTTTTGTTACAGACAGTACATATTCTTTGGCCTCTTGGGACGGCATTGTAACGTCCTGACTCAATATTAAGACAGTGTGCTTACATGCGATATTTACTCAATGATTTTTTTTAATCTAGAAGTTAAGGGCTTTGTTAAGTAAAATTGAATTTGAAAATTATAAACAAGAAAACAACCTCATACTTAACGAATTGATGTACATTTCTGGTTGTAATTTGAATTTTGCGGCATTATCCTATCTCGAGCACCAATTCATATGCTTAAAAGATAACACGGAGTCAGGACAGAAAAATCTATGGAAATATGATATGAGTCATAAATCAAAACTGCAAGTATCGAGATTTTTACAAAAAACATTTATTTTTATTTCAAAGCAAGTCATTTGAAAGTTGTATAATGTGTGTTTGATCCTTTTTCTAGGTGTGGATAGAGGCCGCGCTGCAGGTATTTTACTCACTCGGTCCTGCATGGGGCCCTATGATTACTATGGCAAGCTACAACAAGTTCAACAACAATTGCTACAGGTACGTTTTGTCTATATCCGATGGGTGTGCCTCTAAAATCATTATGCTTTATATTTGTTCGTAGTCAAGAAAGGCATTTATTCGACATACAACATAGAACCAATAACAAACTGTTTACATCCCCTGATGACAAATCATTTTAAATAGATCATTTTTGTGTAGAATCTGTCTTATGTCGTAGATGCCAATTGCCCTATGGAAACAGTACTGGATATCGAACTGGGTATACTTGATGTGGTTACTGTCAACACCAATGCAGTGTTGATTAAATATGTAAAGCATTTTAAGTACCTGGTAGTTCTATGAACAAGCTAAAAAAACAATACCTGATATAAAGAAACTTCACAGTGTTTACAACTAGATATCTTCGACAACATTTGTGATCAAAGCTCCTCCGTTATTGTCACACTAGATTACAAGCGCTTTTTAAATGTGTGCCATGCTGTCTTCCTCCTGAAGTTAACTAGATTAGTCTGCATGCTTATTTTAAACAAGCTCATTGATCATGAATAAAACAATCACCGCTCAACAGAGGCTAGAGGAGACTTGAGTTTTATTACCAGCAACTCGTCAGCAGTTTACCGGTATTCCTTACAGATGCCAATTATTTATCTTTCTTACAAATGCAGACATTTCAACTTTCTAATAAATGCAAACATTTGGCGACTTAACTCGTATTTCAATAAACCAAGACTAAACATTTAGGAGTTTTAATAAAATAACTTATCCAAGTAAGAAAAGAAATTTATTCGGGCAAATTTACATTAGTAATTGAATTGGTATATCTGTCCAGATCTGTTTCACTGTTGAAATAATGTGTTGATTCGCTCTGATGATTTCTTAATGTATGTATATGGCAAGATACTCATCATCCAGTTAATGTCACCGTCTATTTACAGAGATGCCATAGTGCTAACCTTTATGAGTGAGGGCACCAGTATATACGCCGGATTGGTCGTCTTCTCCGTGCTTGGGTTCATGGCAAACAAGGCCAACCTACCAATATCTGAAATCGCTAAATCAGGTACATAACTACAAGCCAGAAACTATGCTATGGGTCACCACCTTTTGTTAGGATTAACAACGTTTCGATAGGCTAATATCTTAAATAAATACTGTTAAACTGTGATCATTTGTAAGGGGTCGCAACCTTTCGTTACAGTTAACGATGTGTTACACAAAATATTTCGAGTATTGACTTTTCGTTCGGGGTTACGAATTTTTAAATCAATATTGTTATGGGTAAGGGACTTTTGATAGGGGTCAAGAGTGTTTGTTGGAGTAACGACTTTTGATAGGGGTCACGACTTTTGATAGGGGTCACGAATTTTGATAGGGGTCACGAGTTTTTGTTGGAGTAACGACTTTTTTTTTTATATTGAAAGCACAGCAACTTTAACTTTATTTTTCCTGAACGATAAAGATTATGACTTAGTTAATTCTATATTTGAACTCGGTTGATTATCTCGGAAGGAACTTATCTCGTAGACATTTTTTTGTACTTTATAAACATTATTTGCACTCATTAACGTGGACATATTTATTTCTGTTGAGTAGATGTATTTAGAAGTATTCCTAAGAAGTTTTATTGATGTACTAGTATTGGTACATCATTGCAAAAAAGTTTCATAAAGGTTTGGTTACATTGCTTCATCATATAAGATAAAGTGCTATCTTAAACCAGCTTCACATCCAGTATTATTAAAAGGAAGATATTATATCAAGATCCTTTTTTTTTTTATCTAGGTCCCGGCCTTGGGTTCATAGCTTACCCCGAAGCACTGGCCCAGCTCCCGATTCCGAACCTTTGGGCAGCCCTGTTCTTCATCATGCTGCTGACGGTCGGACTAGACAGTCAGGTAGATACCACGTCAACTGGAATTGCAACGAAATATTTTGATCCGGATTTAACACACAGAAGTGTTATAGTTCAGATTACATATTTTACAAGTTTTCGATACCGTCTGTGTCCTTTGTCAAGCAAGGGTGCAAAATAAACTTCGCATTTGTTATGGATACCAAGCTGGTGAAACTCATTCCGAATACACAAATGTTTTCTTCTTTACTTTGATTTCTTTACTTTGATTTAAAAAAGCAAACTTTTGAAATAGAGAGAGGTTATATGCGATAAAGAACAACTATTATTAACTATCGGAAAATGTCCTGAATGTTACCGCTAAATATAGACATGTCTGTGTTTGATAATTGCGCGCAAGATAATGCTTCATATCTATCTATTTTACTCGCATATCAAGGTTTTCCTTATTTTTTTTACTTCTCTGTTTATGAAGATATTGATGGGTATTTCTTCGTTTGTTCAGTACTAAATCGCACCCTTCCTTTTTTAGTTCGTCCACATAGAGGCTGTATGTACCGCCTTCACGGACACATTCCCCTCTCTGAGGAGGAAGAGGATGATCTTCACCGCTATCATGTGTGGTGGGTGGTGTTTAGCTGGCCTCCTGATCTGTACTCAGGTAACTAAATATCACTTACTCCTTAAGCTGATTTTTATAACACAAATGGTCGTGCCGTTGCTGTAAAAAGGTCTGCTTCAAAGGAAGGGGTACAACTCGTGCATTTTCCAAAAAATGTTCATTAGCATATTAGTTAAAATGCTGATATAATACGGAATAAATTGTTTAAATTAGAAAAGAGGCTTTAGAGAAGCAGTTAGTCTTCATTTCGTTGGTTACATGGTCAATATTCGAAACAAAATGCTAGGTTTCACACACCGTCATCTGATAGAACTAGATACAACGTAGGGAACGGTCTTGGAGTTTGCTGATGGAGACCTCGACAAGTCTTCCTTTCACAATTTAACGCTGTACATATTTTCTGTTGCTTTGCGTTCGTTAATCAGTATACATTTGATTCCAGTGACATATCTCTAAATTAGTATGTTCATGTTTTTGAGACAGGGAGGAATATACATATTCCAAATGGTGGATTGGTACGTAGCCTCGATCTCGCTGCCCCTGTTCGGTTTACTGGAAGCTGTTGTTATTGGATGGTTCTACGGTATGTAAACACTTATGATGAAATTATTAGAATTGAGTATACAAACAGCTATGCTTCAATAATTAAGTTGAGGTGTGTATACAGTTGAATTTTAAAAATACGTATACGAGAGTATATAAACTGTTACACTGAAGTAATTTAATTGAATGTAATTGAAAAATAATGGACGCAGACTTAAAGCCTTTAAGTCCATATCACAAAACATAGTATAAAAATATTATATTGTCACTGGTTAACATATATAAACTTTCCCAAAAGAGTTATTTTAAAAGTCATTATCAGTAATTATTGTAAATAGTGGCCTTCAGATGGTTATCCAACAGGATCTCAAAGTCCTTTAATGAAAGTGGAAGTGTTTTACAGTTATACTGAAATAATTAGGTGGTTATATGTGAACATCTATACTTAAATTATCAGCAACGTAAATATCTATAATCAAATTCTGCAAGGCAGCATCAATAACATACTATGATAAACCAACAGTGTATTCCGTCTTTGCGTATTGCAGAGTTATCTTCTCTTGTGAGCAGGTATCGATTGTTACGTCATCGGTTTGTGTGAGAAAATTACGTTATTTTCTCAAAAGTTGATGACGTTACTCTCACAAACAAATGACGTAACACTCAATACCTGCTCACAAGAGAAGATAACTCTGCAATACGCAAAGACGGAATAGATACAGTATCAGAATAGTAATAGGTTTAGACTACAGTCCTCGGAGTCAGCATCTACACAATATCTTACTACATCTGAAATACTTCATATATTATACGTTCTCTACCATATTTTTTTTTTTATTCCTTGATAATGTATAGAAGATACCTATTGATTTTCTTTTCTTAATCTAATCTTGCTTCGTGAATACAGCTATCTCTGATCATGATACAGTCGTCCTAATATCATTATCACACAGTGCGTTGGGAGTCGTGTTTCTCCTGTTTTCTATAAAATTATCAGTAACCAGTAGCAGCTTTATCCAGATATTTTAAGAGGCTCGATTGTATTCAAATTTCATGTTTCAGTTTTTTCTAGGTATTCGACAAAGTTATCTATATGTATATGTCTGTTCTTTTTAGGAGAGAAACAGAAACTTTACACAGGTTTAACCAGGTCACTGAAGTAAATTAGGTAGAAAATACCCTGCCCAACCCATTTGCATGGCAATAAAATATGTTTGCTACCATCAAAATTGGTCACTGTACCAGCCATATTGAGGGGTTTCCACATATAAATAGTCTGTCTACTTTGTTTGGCTCGCTAACATACTTTACACGCAGTGATTGGTTACCTGCTGTCTGTGATGTCACCATTCGTAGAGGCACAAGTGGATAACGTCAGAGAGATCCGCATGTTTTTACAGGATTGTTGGACATTGTTCTGTTATTCCACGCCGCCGTTGTTTGGTCATGGTCGAAAATTGATAAGATCAGAGAGCTCCGAATTGGCATATGTGTGTCATTTCGGGGTCATACTAATAACAGAACCAGACGAAAAACCAGGACTAAGTGCTTAAATGTGTTTCTTTCATGTTTTTAAATGCAACTACCTTAATGAATTGATATGACATGAATAAAAATGTATTTTAGCGCAAGTTTATAGGAAAATATATACATTGCATTATGATTTAAAACAGATCCAAAAAGCAAAATCACAAAAGCTGTAATTACAAGTAGTTGACACATATCTTTTTTATTTCATTTATACATTTAGTATGGTGTTCTTGTATTTCCTACATGAAACAACAACATAAAATACTTGAAATAAATATTTGGTCCCGGTTTTCCCTGTCATGGATATAATTCTTATACTTTAAGTAGCACTTGTCATTGGTTGCATGCTTTTCATGTTATCTTTTTCTCATCGAATATTGGGGTCCCTGCTAGGGCATTTACACTAAATCACATGTATATATTATGTAACAGGGTTTGTACAGGCCTTAAAAAGGCCTGTCCTTCAACTGAGGAATAATCCTGCAGTAATGCGACGTAACATTGTTCACAACTTGTATATGAGAGAAACTCCACAGTACCACCTGACCAACAGGTTAAAAGTTGTCCGCTCGTGGACGCACTGACCACCAAATTATATATATTTTAAATAAATTATCAGCATAACTACGCGAGCTTCTACATACCCATCTATCTCAAACTTTACTATAACTGCTTACTAATGAATAATGCTGTTGGTAGCCCTCTCTTAGCTTTTTGGACAGCTTATACTTGTTAAACTATTATACATTAACAGGTGCGGACAGATTTGCCCGTGATATAGAACTGATGTTAAATCGAGGAGTGCCTGTATTCATGAGAGTGTGCTGGTGCTTTGTCACGCCTGCTGTCCTCATGGTAAGAGAAAGGATATGTTCATGGTTTTCTGTTTCATTAATTAGTTCTTTCTTTAAACTCATATTAAAAGCGACAGATAAATAGAAGAAAACTGTTCTTATAGAAGAAAACGTTCCGTTATCCAATGACACTGACAACTAACGAAGTATTTAAGTATGCATGTATCCCGAAAACAAAAAAACACAAAATAAAAACAAAGTGTATTACAAACCTCAAATTTGACGTTAAGTTGAGATAGCATTGGTGTATTGACAGTTTCTTCTGCTGTTTACCTTGTCCACCTACAAACCCCCAACATACGGGGAGTACGAGTACCCCGGATATACGTCAGTCATTGGCTTCCTTCTGGCAATGGTACCGATCATTCCACTTCCGATTTGTGCCTTTTTGACGATTCGTGGAGCACCGGGACAAACATTGAGGGAGGTACGTGTAAATTGGAAACTACACTCGTATACATAACATAATATATGAAGTTTGTTTTTAAGTAAAACGTATCTTTCTGTCACTAAACATTAATATAGGACGTGTAGAACTACCCTCGTGTATAAATTAAATCTGGAAATAGCTTGAGTTGAAGTACCATCATACAGCATCTTATATGTAGACTTTTTTATGTTTACCACATTGTATTTAAAATTATATTGATGTTGATATAGAGGCAGCAATATCTGCGTCCACTTATATCCTATTAAAAACCCTATTTAAACTATTATATAACGTTGCTTAAGTGAAAACGTATCCATCTATCTATGACTGAACATCAATAGTACCTTCATAAACCGCCAGTAGATTCTACTCTTCGCTCATGAGAAGAGTAAATTGAATATTGTTTTGTAGAATATGTTATATCATGTTTTTAATAATGAAAACAAATTATTTCCCTACTTGAGTAATAAAAAGTACTTTTAATGAATGTTGACTAATATATATATATATATTGAATTCCAAGTTTTTGGAACATAGGAACCCGTTATGGGTAAAACTCTATTACACAGCAAATATTAAATGACCAGGTTTTTTTGTTTTTTTTACAAAAGTGGAGTAATGACATTTTTAATTCCTCCAAGTCGGTGTGTTACAGAACATATAAATAAAATGGTAATTTTGAAAATTATCTAGAATTGTTGACTGAAAATGAACGAATTGTATTGTGTAAAAGACCTAGTAATCATAAGTTTATAGTGGAAACTGAAAGATGGAATAATGTTGATGCGATACCCAAGACATTGTTGACGAATTTCACTACTTGTTAAATTGTCTCTTTCTGTCTACAGAAAGGAAGTTATATTTATACAAATACAAATATTGTTTTAAAAGTTCTCAGAACTAATGAATACAATGTTAAAATTTCCAGAAATTTATGCAAATTTATCAACAACAAAAAAAAGTCTCCTGATTTGTCCTCCGTATATATTACATTTGATATTGTATACTGTTGTAAATATGTTTTCTCTGTACATTTATAATTTTGGAAAGAGAAGTAATGTTAAAGTAAGGTAAAGAACATCGATAGTGCCTTCATAAACTGCCAGTAGATTCTACTCTACGCCCAAGAGAAATAATTACCTCGACATTTTTAAATGAAATTTATCGCAAATGCCATTATCATAGTAAGAACCAAATGTATTTTGAACAAATGCATGAAAGTGATGTTCTTTTATAAATTTTCATCCCATATTCAGAAAATCACGACGTCCTTCAAGCCATCTCCAAACTGGAAACCAATTTCAAAATGTCATGCTAGTGGTTATGACGCTACAATGAAAAGTGACGGGGGAACCTATATGGAAGTCGTGAAAAGGAATATACTGGGAGATACCAGTTACAACCCGTGATGTCAACCGGACTGAAATCTACTGGGAGATAACAGTTACAACCCGCGATGTCAACCGGACTGACATCTCTTCAGTAGAGATTGTTACAACCCGTGAAACCAACCGGCCTGACATCTCTTCAGTAGAGGTTGTTACAACCCGCGATATCAACCGGACTGAAATCTCTTCAGTAGAGGTTATAGCCAACATGTTGATATGTCATAGTATGCATATCATATATGCGATCCTCGTTTATATCAGTATATTATACAGTGTCTGTATGCGATAAAATGAGAGAAAAAATGCATGTTGCTGCGCGCTTTATCAATAATTATCATATTGATTTAAATATTGATAAAACAAATTATCTTACAGTTATGTTTTGTTTAACAATGTGTCACGTAAAAAAGCCAGTATGCTTAATTTATGTTTAAGATTGACAAAAACGGTATTCCCATTATCATATGATTTGTAAATTTGGCATATCTCTGTTATAGGGAATAGCATGTAATTTTACAATCATATTGTGACTATTTTAGGGCATTTAGATGATAGCAATCATCAGTGAGCTTCTTTTTTATGCAATTAAGTCAACATCTGATTCTGTACCTACGGGGACATTGTCTCAGACTATATCAGAAAGGGGTCCCCCTAGAATACCCAATGGCCCGCAATAAACAGAAAAGGGGAGACAACCCAAGAATGGTAAGTAACTGTCGCACCTCTATACCAATCGATGATTTTTACTTTGATCTCTCTTTCACATTTTAAAATCTTCTTTACTTTCGTGTGTGTGATTTTGTTCAAGATCATGTTATTAAATAAATGGAGGTTTTCATTGCATTACCAAATTATACGTAATAGCTTCTATTTGTACCAAGCATTACTGTCCAATTTTGTCATTGATAAACAGAAATTCACATCAAAATACTCAGTTTCAATCCAAGTCTTTCAATAATCCTATATCGATTGGCAATGTTTGTTTCACAAGTGATACATGTCTACCATGTTTAGTCTTTTCTCTACCTGACTATTTCCACGTCAGCATGTATCTATGAATGATCCGATTTGTATCGAGAAATAAAGGTCTATCATATTTATATTTAAACTGTATGGTAGCTTACATTTGATAGATTTCCTCTTATAAACACATATATTAAGCTTTATCTAAACCCTTATTTTGGAGACAGATACATTTAATGTATCCTTTTAGAGCATGAATACGATCACACGAATGCTATGGTAAAATGACACAGTTTTCATGTCAAGTGACTCCGTGTGTCCTTGAAATAAGATTATTCCCTCTAAATTCGTTTTTTTGTTTATTCTATCGCTACTTTCACATTTAAAAGTATTACTGGATTCAACACAAATTATATTTGTTCTCTCATTTATATCGTAAAACATATATCTTAAACACGCTTAAATTTATCTTTTTCAAGCAAATAGTGTTCTCATTTTTAGCGCGTATTGATAAACTTAATAAATAGCTCAGCATCGAATTTCAAAATGGAGTTATGAATGGAATATATAAACCAATCAAAAAGCTTGTAACAAGCGTCATATATGATTCCTTGAAAAGTATTATCAATATGTAACGCCAGAACAAACGTTAAGAAAGAGACATATTTTGACTCGGAAAGGCTTAAACACAGAATTGACATCTGTCAAGAGGGGAAAATTCCCATTTTAGTTTTAATAAACGTTTTTTTAACTAATTTTTGGTTGTTTATTTGCGTTGTTAGTTATTACTTCTCTCCGTCCTAAGTTATATGGCGGCGATGCATAACAAGTTCTTTAAATAGCATTATAGAGCTTGTATCCAAACACAAGAAACCCAAAGGCCTTACGGTCACCTGGGTACAGCATTAGAACTAGCATTAGAACTGGCCAGAGGTCATCCTCGATATCCAGGGGATACGCTCACTTTCGCTCTCTACACTAATATGTCATAACAAAATTCCTTTGATGTACATCAAAAGATTATCGCGGTCATGTAACGGTAAAAATTGACAGACTTTGAAGTTTGGCGTCTCTCCTTTGACATCTATCAGCCTAGCGATTGGTCAGTTTTTTTTACCTGAGACCAATCAAACAGCTATCTTCGTGCCTTCAATTTTGCCATGACATATTCCAGGGGTGCAGAGAGCGAAAGTGAGCGTAACTCCTGGATATCGAGGATGGCCAGGGGTTGGTGCCCTGTTACAATAGCTGAGTAAGTGGATGACCTGTATAACCTTTCACTAGCCTTAGCAAGTTAACAGTGCTTTTGGTAATAAGAACAATTACGATGCACTTTGGAAGAAAACATGAAATCAGAGATTAAATTCAGAGGTTGGTTTGGCTTCGGAAGCCAATCTCAGTGCCGTGTTTGTATTCAGACCTTCATGCCCAGTAAGTTTAAGTATGTTTATTGGGTGGGGATCTCAGTGCCGTGTTTGTATTCAGACCTCCATGCCCAGTAAGAGTATGTATGATTATGGGGTGGGGATCTCAGTGCCGTGTTTGTATTCTGACCTTCATGCCCAGTAAGAGTATGTATGATTATGGGGTGGGGATCTCAGTGCCGTGTTTGTATTCAGACCTTCATGCCCAGTAAGAGTATGTATGATTATGGGGTGGGGATCTCAGTGCCGTGTTTGTATTCAGACCTTCATGCCCAGTAAGAGTATGTATGATTATGGGGTGGGGATCTCAGTGCCGTGTTTGTATTCAGACCTTCATGCCCAGTAAGAGTATGTATGATTATGGGGTGGGGATCTCAGTGCCGTGTTTGTATTCAGACCTTCATGCCCAGTAAGAGTATGTATGATTATGGGGTGGGGATCTCAGTGCCGTGTTTGTATTCAGACCTTCATGCCCAGTAAGAGTATGTATGATTATGGGGTGGGGATCTCAGTGCCGTGTTTGTATTCAGACCTTCATGCCCAGTAAGAGTATGTATGATTATGGGGTGGGGATCTCAGTGCCGTGTTTGTATTCAGACCTTCATGCCCAGTAAGAGTATGTATGATTATGGGGTGGGGATCTCAGTGCCGTGTTTGTATTCAGACCTTCATGCCCAGTAAGAGTATGTATGATTATGGGGTGGGGATCTCAGTGCCGTGTTTGTATTCAGACCTTCATGCCCAGTAAGAGTATGTATGATTATGGGGTGGGGATCTCAGTGCCGTGTTTGTATTCAGACCTTCATGCCCAGTAAGAGTATGTATGATTATGGGGTGGGGATCTCAGTGCCGTGTTTGTATTCAGACCTTCATGCCCAGTAAGAGTATGTATGATTATGGGGTGGGGATCTCAGTGCCGTGTTTGTATTCAGACCTTCATGCCCAGTAAGAGTATGTATGATTATGGGGTGGGGATCTCAGTGCCGTGTTTGTATTCAGACCTTCATGCCCAGTAAGAGTATGTATGATTATGGGGTGGGGATCTCAGTGCCGTGTTTGTATTCAGACCTTCATGCCCAGTAAGAGTATGTATGATTATGGGGTGGGGATCTCAGTGCCGTGTTTGTATTCAGACCTTCATGCCCAGTAAGAGTATGTATGATTATGGGGTGGGGATCTCAGTGCCGTGTTTGTATTCAGACCTTCATGCCCAGTAAGAGTATGTATGATTATGGGGTGGGGATCTCAGTGCCGTGTTTGTATTCAGACCTTCATGCCCAGTAAGAGTATGTATGATTATGGGGTGGGGATCTCAGTGCCGTGTTTGTATTCAGACCTTCATGCCCAGTAAGAGTATGTATGATTATGGGGTGGGGATCTCAGTGCCGTGTTTGTATTCAGACCTTCATGCCCAGTAAGAGTATGTATGATTATGGGGTGGGGATCTCAGTGCCGTGTTTGTATTCAGACCTTCATGCCCAGTAAGAGTATGTATGATTATGGGGTGGGGATCTCAGTGCCGTGTTTGTATTCAGACCTTCATGCCCAGTAAGAGTATGTATGATTATGGGGTGGGGATCTCAGTGCCGTGTTTGTATTCAGACCTTCATGCCCAGTAAGAGTATGTATGATTATGGGGTGGGGATCTCAGTGCCGTGTTTGTATTCAGACCTTCATGCCCAGTAAGAGTATGTATGATTATGGGGTGGGGATCTCAGTGCCGTGTTTGTATTCAGACCTTCATGCCCAGTAAGAGTATGTATGATTATGGGGTGGGGATCTCAGTGCCGTGTTTGTATTCAGACCTTCATGCCCAGTAAGAGTATGTATGATTATGGGGTGGGGATCTCAGTGCCGTATTTGTATTCATACCTTCATGCCCAGTAAGAGTTTGTATGATTATGGGGTGGGGATCTCAGTGCCGTGTTTGTATTCAGACCTTCATGCCCAGTAAGAGTATGTATGATTATGGGGTGGGGATCTCAGTGCCGTGTTTGTATTCATACCTTCATGCCCAGTAAGTGTAAGTATGATTATGGGGTGGGGATCTCAGTGCCGTGTTTGTATTCATACCTTCATGCCCAGTAAGAGTATGTATGATTATGGGGTGGGGATCTCAGTGCCGTGTTTGTATTCATACCTTCATGCCCAGTAAGTGTATGTATGATTATGGGGTGGGGATCTCAGTGCCGTGTTTGTATTCATACCTTCATGCCCAGTAAGTGTATGTAGGATTATTATGGGGTGGGGATCTAGGCCGTTTTCCTTGATGTGACACATGAACCGAATAAAATCAGGTACAAGTCAACAAATGTAATGTTATTTAATGTCCATGTAAGCTGTCACGTGTTATACGTAATAACGGACATACATTACAGCACTGCGCTAACGTTGCCGTGTCTCTGCAAACCAATCCATCATATCCACGGAGCTCATTAAATCATGTGCTATAAATTGTTTTAAAACAACGTTATACTTTGTTATTATATATATATATAATTTCATTTGAAAACCACTATCGTATGTTTACCAATAAAATCACATACTATACAGACTGTATATGTAGAAGTTTCTCAGTACATATAAATATCATAACATATACAGTAGATAACGTAAAAACAACACATATATACAATCGAAAACGTACAAACTAAATGTAAACAGTCGAAAACGTACAAACTACATGTACATATAAACAGTCGAAAGCGTACAAACGACACATATACTGTCGAAACCGTACAAATGACTAGTATAAAGTCTATAACGTACAAACAACTAGTATACATAAACAGTCGAAAGCGTACAAACGACACATAAACAGTCGAAACCGTACAAACTACACATATACAGTCGAAAGCGTACAAACGACATATATACAGTCGAAACCGTACAAACCACACCTATACAGACAAAAACGTATAAATTACACATATATAGTCGAAACCGTACAAACTACACATATACAATCTAAAATGTAAAAACTACACATATGCAGACGGAAACGTAACAAGAGGTCCAGTGGACCTGTATCGCTCACCTGGTTTTATATTTAAGTCATTACAACTGAATGCATTAGTACATCTTTATATGAAATTTCCTCAAAACCAGACGAGATATATGTTCTAATCCAACTGGTACCACAGTATCTGACTTTCAACTAATGAGGGGCCTCCATTGAGTTGCCAGGTTAACAGATTTTGAAATAAGTAATATGTCATATTACAGGATGTAATTAGATGCACAATACTTTAATTTTCATTCAACTTTTATAAAACTAGAAACCATTTTTTAACAATTTATGAAAACTACACCATAGAATACGATAATCTAGCTGTACCATTTCTTAGGAGCGCAGGGGTCCAATCAACCTCATTCAATTAAGAAATGTTTGTTCTTCCTCAATAATGTTTTTGACCAAATTTTGTGCAATCCACTCAGGCAATTAGAGGGTATTAGCATCTTAAAGCAAAATATTAGATAATTTTCCTGTTTGGGGCCCGGTTTTCCAAGCCCTAGGTGTCCAAACAGTCTCATTTATTTAGGAAATGATTGCCCTTCCCCAACGAAGTTTCAGAGCAAATTTGGTTGAAATCTTCTCTGGCGTTTAGGAGGAAATGCGTTTTAAAGCAAATTTAGCTAAGTTCCCCTTCAGGGCCCTGCCCCCATGGCCTCAGGGGTCGAACCAACCTCACTTATTTAAGAAATGATTGTCCTCCCCTAGTGATGCTTCAGACTAAATTTGGTTGAAATCCTATCTGGTGTTTCGGAGGAGATGCGTTTTAAAGCAAATTTAGCTAAGTTCCCTTTCAGGGCCCCGACCCCCTGGCCTNTGGGGTCCAACCAACCTCATTTATTTAAAAAATGATTGCCCTCCCCTAGTGATGCTTCAGACTGAATTTGGTTGAAATCCTCTCTGGTGTTTAGGAGGAGATGCGTTTTAAAGCAAATTTAGCTAAGTTCCCCTTCAGGGCCCCGACCCCCTGACCTCTGGGATCGAACCAACCTCAGACGACGACGACGGACCACGGACGCTGCGCCACGGCATAAGCGCAATTGCCCTTCGGGCAGGTGAGCTAAAAACGACACATATACAGACAAAAACGTACAAATATTACAATACAATAGAAAACGTACGAAGTACATGCACACATACACACACGTGCACACACCGTAGAAAATATACAAAGAACACATTTTCTCCACTATTTTCATTTATTCATTGTCATTTTCATGTGATTGTTATTAAGAATATAAATACATTAAAAAATAAATATTGTTATCAGTCATGTACAGAAAATGTAGCTAAATGTTTACCAAAACCAATCTCCCAGTTGCTTCCCTTTAGTAGTATTTCTGTACAGGTCATGGATGAGGTGTTCACGTGCAGGGTTCGTTCTATGTCCGTTTATGGATCTTCGTGATAATGTTTTAGGTACGCTTCAGTAATATCGAACTGGCCTTCTCAACATCAGTAAAGTGCTAGAGATCACACACATATCACTGTGTATACACTGTCATACAAGCTGTCCTAGAGATCACACGAATATCACTGTGTATATACTGTCATACAAGCTGTCCTAGAGATCACACAAATATCACTGTGTAAACACTGTCATAGAAGCTGTCCTAGATATCACACAAATATCACTTTATATATACTGTCATACAAGCTGTCCTAGAGATCACACGAATATCACTGTGTATATACTGTCATACAAGCTGTCCTAGAGATCACACAATAACACTGTGTATATACTGTCATACAAGCTGTCCTAGAGATCACACAAATATCACTGTGTAAATTCTGTCGTACAAGCTGTCCTAGAGATCACACAAATATCACTGTGTATACACTGTCATACAAGCTGTCCTTGAGATCTCACAAATATCACTGTGTATACACTGTTATACAAGCTGTCCTAGAGATCACACAAATATCACTGTGTATACACTGTCATACAAGCTGTCCTAGAGATCACACAAATATCACTGTGTACACACTGTCATACAAGCTATCCTAGAGATCACACAAATATCACTGTGTAAACACTGTCATACAAGCTGTCCTAGAGATCACACAAATATCACTGTGTATACACTGTCATACAAGCTGTCCTAGAGATCACACAAATATCACTCTGTACACACTGTCATACAAGCTGTCCTAGAGATCACACAAATATCACTGTGTATATACTGTCATACAAGCTGTCCTAGAGATCACACAAATATCACTGTATATATACTGTCATACAAGCTGTTCTATAGATCACACAGTCTACGTGTACACTGTAATACAATTAGTCATGTATACTACGACAGCATTACTTTGGAAATATTGCAATTTATTTTCCCTGTAGGTCATAGGGTCATGTTGTATATATTGTAATGAATTTGACCTTCGAATTATTTGTACACATATACTAAACTATAAATGATCCCCATGTTCATCCAACTAAAGGACCGCACGTGGACGTAAGATACACCGTTGAACACGTTCCTTGTGTATTCACCATTCCATTCACACAGTATCCAGGGGTCAGCAATAACGAAACCTTCTAGAAGACAGTACTGCATGTACAAACGTATACTAAACCACCCCACCCCTCACCCCGCATATACTTCATGTGTTATCTAGTGCACGTGTGTCTAAGTGGAAGCTATCATTAGTTACGTAATGTTACAGGTAAAATGTTTTTAACGTAACGTTTTTGTTAGTACTGGTTCCGGTGTCGATTCAACTTCCAGCACTACTGGTGCAACCAATTACTGATGCCCTGTCTTCACTTTATGCGCCGCCCGAAGTTTATCATACCGCTCTACCTCTCTATAAAAGGGGACCAGTTCCGGTGCCACTGATGGGGGTACGTAAGTCTCTTTCACCTCCTCCACGATCTTTGGAGGGTTCACGATCTTGTCTACTTCCGTCAAAATGTCCAAGCGTCTTATCCTTTTCAGCGTTTCCATTATGTCGTCTGTCTTTGCCCGGGTATGGTGGCGTCTCCAACGGTTCAGTGCAATAAGAGTGCGATTTTCACGGGGGCCACGGGCACTCTCTACACTTATGGCGCTGATGTCCTTCTCGATCGTCTGTTTACCTCGTTTAGGGAAGAATGGGAGTTCCCGATATAGGTCCATCCACTCCAGATCAATGTAGTGGGATATCGTCACACAAACCTTCGTCAAGGTATCTGAAAGGTAAAAATGATCAGTTTATAGCATTGCTTAGTGAGCGGCACGCGAACCTGACATTTTTCTTTGTCGTTTTACAGATAACATATCCTTTGCTGGCGTCTCAGAAGACATGATAGTTAACAAATTGACGTGTCTGAAGATAAGGCAGTTTACAATTTTATGAAGTTGTGTCTCGTTTTGAATTGTATGCTTTATAATAATTAGACTGTTATTCATGTCTCGGGAGATACACCCCTTTACGCTTGTTTTAGATACACGTGTTGGGATAAATGCCGTTAAAATTAGATTTGGAAACTTGCAATGCAGTTTTGACTTTGACATATCATCAAGCCATGTTAACGAAATGAATCCTAGCTTGGGAGAAGAAGAAGACGGTGCTTACATGCGGAGCATCTACTTACCTTCGCTTGGTGTGAGCGACTGAAGAGATTGGGCTCGGTGTCGATGTCCTATTGGTAGACAGAAATAGATCTTCTCCGCCACATCCGTACTGGTTTTGTACCTGTGTATACGTCTAGCCAGTGCCAGTGCCTTAACAAGTCTCTCAACATCCTCCTCGCGTTGTTGTCTCCCTTGATCCACGTCGTTGGCATCTCGCCTTAACTGTTGCAATTCTTTTTCGATTTTTGCCAAGCTTGTCCTTTTCTCTGCCACCCATTCTAGTTTAAACTGGGCGGCGGTTAACTGTCGTTTGACCAAAGGCAATCTGTCTTTAGCAAATCGAACTTCATCGGTCAACATATCGAACGTCTCGTTGAAGTTTTCCGGTGAATAATCAGCAATGTTCTTTTTGAGCTCGTCTCTTCGAAATACTTTGAATTCTACTTCCGACTGTAACTCCGCGTTAAGGTTTATAAGGTAATCGGCCTCTATTCGGAGTGCCTCTTCTTTTTCTTTCACGTTGTCCACTTCTGTTGCCGCCTTTTCCCACTCGATCTCGGTTTGGTTGAGTTTATAAGTCACAGCGTGGAACCTTTGTTTACTGTCACGCATTAGTTTGACCTTTTCCTCCTTGTGTTTCTCCATATCATCAATATCGTTGCGTAGGAATACAGGGTAGTTCTCGTCTGCTTGAAGCCACGTTTTCAGCACGGTCATTACCGCCCGAATGTTCGTACACGCATCAGCGAAAATTAGGATAAATGGGACATTTTCACATTCGTTCTTTTTACAAAATTTTGCAACTGGGGGAGTGAACATTGTGAAATGTATCATACCGGCCTTGAAGTCCCTCTGAAGTTTATGAACCCTTTCCAAGCTCCCGCGGATGCTCTTCTGCCAAGTCCGTAACTGTTCCTCGTAGTGCGCGGCCGTCTCCAGATACACATCCGAGTCCGTATCGTAAAAACTCACAAAATATTTCTCCAGTACAGTAAGAATTCTATTACAGTATTCAATGATTTCGTTGAATTTGTCAGGAACATACGTTAGCACTTTGGCATAGGCTTCTTTCAACAGAGTGATGTTGTTTGGGTCACCTTTGTACCGCTTCGGGTCACTTCCGGATTTTATGGCATTTTCAATGGCTGTTACGGAAGACATATCAAAAATTGTGAGCATGCGCATTGCTCCTTTTATCGCCATCACGTATTTGTCAACTTCATGTTGCACGCTCTTTCCAACACCGTAATAAGACCGTTCCAGTCGCGACAGTTTTTTCCCGACGCTTGTCAGTTCAGTGGTGATAATGTTTTTCAAGTCTCGCAGACTTCGCGGAGGGCTTGCTTCAAGACGCTTTAAGCCTCTCAGCTTCTTGTGGATAGGCGGCATGTCTTCCAAGGCGGGTAGTGTAAAGGCCGCCTTGGTCACCAATGTGGGCATGCGCAGATCCAACAACGGGCGACAAAGCTACAACAGAAAATATTGTTAAAATAAAACACTGTTCAAATGTAAACAATTCTTTCCCTGTGGAAATCGTCAAATTTTGGGGACCCACTATATCTTCCATAGCCGTATTGTTGTCCCTCACACAACAGAAACTACCCTATTGTTGTCCCTGAAACGACAGAAACCGTCACATTGTTGTCCCTCACACAACAGACACTACCCTATATTGTTGTCCCTCACTCAACAGACACAACCGTATTGTTGTCCCTCACGTAACAGACACTACCCTATTGTTGTCCCTGAAACGACAGACACTGTCACATTGTTGTCCCTCACACAACAGACACTACCCTACATTGTTGTCCCTCACACAACAGACACTACCGTATTGTTGTCCCTCACACAACAGAAACTGTTATATTGTTGACCCTCACCCAACAGACACTATCGTATTGTTGACTCTCATCCAACATACACTGTCATATTGTTGACCCTCACCCAACAGAAACTGTCATATTGTTGTCACTCACCCAACAGACACTATCGCATTGTTGACTCTCATCCAACATAAACTGTCATATTGTTGTGCCTCACACAACAGAAACTGTTATATTATTGACCCTCGCACAACAGAAAGTGTCATACTGTTGTCCCTCACACAACAAAAACTGTCATATTGTTGTCACTCACCCAACAGACACTATCGCATTGTTGACTCTCATCCAACATAAACTGTCATATTGTTGGCCCTCACACAACAGAAACTCATATTGTTGACCCTCACTCAACAGAATCTGTCATATTGTTGTCCCTCACACAACAGAAACTGTTATATTGTTGACCCTCACACAACAGAAAGTGTCATACTGTTGTCCCTCACACAACAGAAACTGTCATATTGTTGACACTCACACAACAGAAACTGTCATATTGTTGTTCCTCACACAACAGAAACTGTCATATTGTTGACCCTCACCCAACAGAAACTGTCATATTGTTGACCCTCACTCAACAGAAACTGTCATATTGTTGACTCTCACACAACAGAAACTGTCATATTGTTGACTCTCACACAACAGAAACTGTCATATTGTTGACTCTCACACAACAGAAACTGTCATATTGTTGTCCCTCACCCAACAGAAACTGTCATATTGTTGTCCCTCACACAACAGAAACTGTGATATTGTTGACCCTCACACAACAGAAACTGTCATATTGTTAACCCTCACACAACAGAAACTGTTATATTGTTGACCCTCACACAACAGAAACTGTCATAGTGTTGTCCCTCACACAACAGAAACTGTCATATTGTTGCCCCTCACACAACAGAAACTGTCATATTGTTGTCCCTCACACAACAGAATTTGTCATATTGTTGACCCTCACACAAAAGAAACTGTCATATTGTTGACCCTCACACAACAGAAACTGTCCTATTGTTGTCCCTCACACAACAGAAACTCATATTGTTGACCCTCACACAACAGAAACTGTCATATTGTTGACTCTCACACAACAGAAACTGTCATATTGTTGTCCCTCACACAACAGAAACTGTTAAAGTGTTAAAGTTCTTACACATTCCCTAGTCATATTGTTGTCCCTCACACCACAGACACTAGTATTGATACAATGTCTTCTAATAAGTAGCGTTAAATAAGCTGCCGCTTTATCATGTATCATCTCATAAACTTTGTCCTTGTTACTTTCAGAATTTTAATTCCCCAAAAAAATATAAATTAATATTTGGGATATTATATTGTTGTCCTTTGAGCCCTAACCAGGATGATGGATACGGCCGAATTGATCCTTATTGATCGACCAGAAAATCTAAGGTTGTATGGTCACACGTTATCAATGAGCATATTGATTAGGCTTAAAAATTAAACTCTCGCCTATCGGTGTTATCTGTACGAGTGACGTCTGTATCGACAGTTGGCTAAATATTTGTCTAGGGGACTACTTAGTCATTGATAAGGTGGCGATATTGCCTATCGTTTCCTAAGTTTCAATAAAATAAACTTCAGACAAAAGCAAGGTCACAATATTGCTCCCTGCTACCTGTGAAACCTTACAGAATCCTATCTAACATTTACGTCATTTTAGCTCTTACTTATAACATATTTATTCGGCTCTCTATCTGCTTACGACATTGCTATCGCCAAGTTATCATTAGAAATTCATTCATATTTTAATTTCGATATTGAGAGATGTTTTTTACATGACAGGTTTTAGCGACATGATCAGTCATAAAACTTTGTATCAAAAACATTTGTACTCTTGCGACGTACACACCGATATATGGAACCCTAGCAACGTAAGTAAATATAGGTACTGGTATCAGGTACTCGAGCGACGTACACACCGATATCTGGTACCCTAGTAACGTACGTAACTATAGGTACTGGTATCAGGTACTCCAGCGACGTACACACCAATATACGTTACCCTAGCAACGTCTATAGGTAATATTAGTAAGTATCCTTGCAAAGTACACACCGATATCTAGTACCCTAGCCACGTACGTAAATGTAGGTACTGCTATCAGGTACTCTCGAAACGTACACACCAATATACGTTACCCTAGTAAAGTATATAGGTAATATTAGTAAGTATCCTTGCAACGTACACACCGATATCTAGTACCCTAGCAACGTACGTAAATATAGGTACTGATATCAGGTACTCTCGAAACGTACACACCAATATACGTTACCCTAGTAAAGTATATAGGTAATAGTAGTAAGTATCCTTGCAACGCACACACTGATATATGTAACATTCAAGTTGGATAATGTACCCTAGCAACGTACGTAAATATAGGTACTGATATCAGGTTCTCTAGCAACGTACACACCAATTTCTGGTACCCTAGTAACGTACGTATATATAGGTACTGGTATCAGGTACTCTAGCAACGTACAAACCGATATCTGGTACCCGAGCAACGTACGTATATATATGTATTAGTATCAGGTACTCTCGAAAAGTAAACATCATTATACGTTACCCTAGGTACTATCACTAAGAATCCTAGTAACGTACTGTTACTCTAGTATATATTTATAGGTACTGATAGCAGGTACTCTAACAACGTAACATACACACCGATATCTGATCCTTTATAACATTTACACGGATATCTGGCACCATAGTAACGTACATGTAGGTATTGGTATCTGATATACGTAGGCTACGTACATTAACGCCACATTAACACAGAAGAGGTCATCAGGGCCAATGTTCCCTAACGACAAATGTACCGGTAATACATTCCCTATCGACGTATGTACCGGTTACACATTCCCTAACGACGTATGTACCGGTTACACATTCCCTAACGACGTATGTACCGGTAATACATTCACTAACGACATATGTAGCGGTAATAATTCCCTATCGACATATGTACCGGTAATACATTCCCGAACGACGTATGTACCGGTAACACATTCCCTAACGACGTAGGTACCGGTAACACATTCCCTAACGACGTCTGTACCAGTAATACATTCCCTAACGACATATGTAGCGTTTATACATTCCCTTACGACGTCTGTACCGATAACACATTCCCTAACGACGCATGTACCGGTTACACATTCCCTAGCGACGTATGTACCGGTAATACATTCCCTTACGACGTCTGTACCGGTAATACATTCCCTTACGACGTATGTACCGGTAATGCATTCCCTAACGACGTATATACTGGTTACTCATTCCCTAACAACGTATGTACCGGTAATACATTCCCAAACGACGAATGTACCGGTAACACATTCCCTATCAACATATGTAGCGGTAATAATTCCACAACGTCGTCTGTACCTGTAACACATTCCCTAACGATGTATGTACCTGTAACACATTTCCTAACGACGTATGTACCTGTAACACATTCCCTATCAACATATGTAGCGGTAATAATTCCACAACGTCGTCTGTACCTGTAACACATTCCCTAACGACATATGTACCTGTAACACATTCCCTAACGACATATGTCCCTGTAACACATTCCCCAACGTCGTCTGTACCTGTAACACATTCCCTAACGATGTTTGTACCTGTAACACATTTCCTAACGACGTATGTACCTGTAACACATTCTCTAACGACATATGTACCTGTAACACATTCCCCAACGTCGTCTGCACCTGTAACACATTCCCTAACGACGTAGGAACCGGTAACACATTCCCCAACGTCGTATGTACCTGTAACACATTCCCTAACGACGTCTGTACCGGTAATACATTCACTAACGACATATGTAGCGATTATACATTCCCTAATGACTTCTGTACTGATAACACATTCCCTAGCGACGTATGTACCGGTAATACATTTCCTTACGACGTCTGTACCGGTAATACATTCCCTTACGACGTATGTACCGGTAATGCATTCCCTAACGACGTATATACTGGTTACTCATTCCCTAACAACGTATGTACCGGTAATACATTCCCAAACGACGAATGTACCGGTAACACATTCCCTATCAACATATGTAGCGGTATAATTCCCCAACGTCGTCTGTACCTGTAACACATTCCCTAACGACATATGTACCTGTAACACATTCCCCAACGTCGTATGTACCTGTAACACATTCCCTAACGACGTAGGAACCGGTAACACATTCCCCAACGTCGTCTGTACCTGTAACACATTCCCTAACGACGTAGGAACCGGTAACACATTCCCCAACGTCGTCTGTACCTGTAACACATTCCCTAACGACGTATGTACCTGTAACACATTCCCTATCAACATATGTAGCGGTAATAATTCCCCAACGTCGTCTGTACCTGTAACACATTCCCTAACGACGTATGTACCTGTAACACATTCCCTAACGACGTATGTACCTGTAACACATTCCCTAACGACATATGTACCTGTAACACATTCCCTAACGACGTCTGTACCTGTAACACATTCCCTAACGACGTCTGTACCTGTAACACATTCCCTAACGACATATGTACCTGTAACACATTCCCTAACGACATATGTACCTGTAACACATTCCCTAACGACGTCTGTACCTGTAACACATTCCCTAACGACGTCTGTACCTGTAACACATTCCCTAACGACGTCTGTACCTGTAACACATTCCCTAACGACGTCTGTACCTGTAACACATTCCCTAACGACGTCTGTACCTGTAACACATTCCCTAACGACGTCTGTACCTGTAACACATTCCCTAACGACGTCTGTACCTGTAACACATTCCCTAACGACGTCTGTACCAGTAATACATTCCCTAACGACGTCTGTACCTGTAACACATTCCCTAACGACGTCTGTACCAGTAATACATTCCCTAACGACATATGTACCGGTTACACATTCCCCAACGACGTATGTACCGGTTACACATTCCCTAACGACATGTGTTTACAACATTGCAAATGAATATTTTAGGGTATTTTTTTCTCAAACATTTCAGTTTAGTTGATATTTCCATGTATATGTTTATAAACATGAAATGAATAAACGTCATTATTAACATTTAACCATTGTAGTAGTGTCAATAGGATCATATACTATCCTGAGATCAGTGATGTTGGATACAACGTGACAGGTAAACATAGGCCCTTATTAATTTCCCTAGACACATGTAAAGCTACCCAACCACATCGACAGTCAATAAAAATTGCATATGTTATACTATAGATCGGTATTGCCTGGATATAGTTGCTATTTTGACGGTGGCAATTCAAGTATACCTTCCTCGTTTAACAAAGGGTTAATAACGGAATACCCAATAATGTATACAACAGTTCCATGTCAATACAGATGTTATCTCAGTTATTCTCAGTCATCTTAATCACAACAATTGTTACAATAGTAAACATTGATCATCTTAAGACAGTTGTTACCCAAGTTAAACCCTATCATATTAATCAAGACAGTTGTTACCACAGTTAAACCCTATCATATTAATCAAGACAGTTGTTACCACAGTTAAACCCTATCATATTAATCAAGACAGTTGTTACCACAGTTAAACCCTATCATATTAATCAAGACAGTTGTTACCACAGTTAAACCCTATCATATTAATCAAGACAGTTGTTACCCCAGTTAAACCCTATCATATTAATCAAGACAGTTGTTACCACAGTTAAACCCTATCATATTAATCAAGACAGTTGTTACCACAGTTAAACCCTATCATATTAATCAAGACAGTTGTTACCACAGTTAAACCCTATCATATTAATCAAGACAGTTGTTACCACAGTTAAACCCTATCATATTAATCAAGACAGTTGTTACCACAGTTAAACCCTATCATATTAATCAAGACGGTTGTTACCCCAGTTTAACCCTATCATATTAATCAAGACAGTTCTTACCTCAGTTAAACCCTAACATATCAATCAAGACAGTTGTTACCACAGTTAAATCCTAACATCTTAATCATGACAGTTGTTACCACAGTTAAATCCTATCATATTAATCATGACAGTTGTTACCACAGTTAAACCCTATCATATTAATCAAGACAGTTGTTACCACAGTTAAACCCTATCATATTAATCAAGACAGTTGTTACCACAGTTAAATCCTATCATATTAATCATGACAGTTGTTACCACAGTTAAACCCTATCATATTAATCAAGACGGTTGTTACCCCAGTTTAACCCTATCATATTAATCAAGACAGTTCTTACCTCAGTTAAACCCTAACATATCAATCAAGACAGTTGTTACCACAGTTAAATCCTAACATCTTAATCATGACAGTTGTTACCACAGTTAAATCCTATCATATTAATCATGACAGTTGTTACCACAGTTAAACCCTATCATATTAATCATGACAGTTGTTACCACAGTTAAATCCTATCATATTAATCATGACAGTTGTTACCACGGTTAAACCCTATTATATTAATCAAGACAGTTGTTACCATAGTTAAATCCTATCATATTAATCAAGATAGTTGTTACCACAGTTAAACCCTAACATATCAATCAAGCCAGTTGTTATCTCAGTTAAACCCTAATATATCAATCATGACAGTTGTTACCACAGTTAAACCCTAACATATCAATCAAGACAGTTGTTACCACAGTTAAATCCTAACATATCAATCAAGACAGTTCTTACCTCAGTTAAACCCTATCATATAAATCATGACAGTTGTTACCACAGTTAAACCCTATCATATTAATCATGACAGTTGTTACCACGGTTAAACCCTATCATATTAATCAAAACAGTTGTTACCATAGTTAAATCTTATCATATTAATCAAGATAGTTGTTACCCCAGTTAAACCCTATCATATTAATCAAGACAGTTGTTACCACAGTTAAACCCTATCATATTAATCAAGACAGTTGTTACCACAGTTAAACCCTATCATATCAATCAAGACAGTTGTTACCACAGTTAAACTCTATCATATCAATCAAGACAGTTTTCACCTCAGTTAAACCCTATCATATTAATCAAGAGAGTTGTTACTACAGTTAAACCCTATCATATTAATCAAGACAGTTGTTACCACGGTTAAACCCTATCATATCAATCAAGACAGTTGTTACCACAGTTAAACCCTATCATATTAAGCAAGACAGTTGTTACCACAGTTAAACCCTATCATAGTTACCAAGACAGTTCTTACCTCAGTTAAACTCGATCATCTTAATCAAGACAGTTGTCACCATAGTCAAATTCGATTATCTTAATTAAGTGAATTGTAACCACAGTTAAACCCTATCATATAAACCAAGACAGTTGTAACCACAGTTAAACCCTATCATATTTACCAAGACAGTTGTTACTACAGTTAAACCCTATCATATTAATCAAGACAGTTGTTACCACAGTTAAACCCTATCATATTAACCAAGACAGTTGTAACCACAGTTAAACCCTATCATATTTACCAAGACAGTTGTTACCACAGTTAAACCCTATCATATTAATCAAGACAGTTGTTACCACAGTAAACCTTGAACATCTTAATCAAGAGAGTTGTTACCACAGTTAAACTCGATCATCTTAAGACAGTTGTTACCACAGTTAAACTCGATCATCGTAAGACAGTTGTTACCCCAGTTAAAGTCGAGCATCTTAATCACGACAGTTGTAACCACAGTAAACCTTGATCATCTTATACCCTATATTAGTATATCAATACACATTTTCAACCCACACTACCTTGTATTACACAATATTACAGAATGTTAGCCAATTTTCTTTATGGACATTTAAGTTTTGTTTGAACATCCACATATACTGCTGAACAAACAAACAGAACAAAAAAATTGCTTCGCTAAGCCCTGCTATGATTTTAATCATACTGATTTTTTATCTTAAGTTTTACCACAAGTCTGTTTCCAATGTTTGAATGCTCAATTGTCGAAAGTACATTGTAACATTGAAAATAACCTAAATCTGATTACATTGTAAAGTGGACGGAGGAGGGGCTGGAATATGTCCCGAACTCCTTTGGTGACTAAGCTTAGTATATAGCACGAGACGAAAACGACTGCTCAACACTAGGAACACTTTTGACGATTTGTCATAGAGGACTGCAATTGGTCGAGATTTTCAAACTGGTACATCAAAATATTGGAAATTACATTCTTGTATCTTCATCAATAAAAGACAAAACTACAATGAACCGCTGTTGTACCAGCGACATATTTACGGTCCTGATTTTGCTGATATGTAACTGTTTGTTGCAGGATTTCTTAAAAACAATCTTTGGCAGGTTGCTGTGGTTGAGGATAAGTGAAAAAGATCAAAAACATAATCACACAGAGCGACACCAACTCTCAAATATACCAACCAACTTTACGAAAAGCACGCTAAAATACACGATATTTACAATATTCCGCAGACATAAAGTCAAACAATGTATTTGTCAGATGGTAATCTTTTCCGAAGAGTCTAAATGTGACATCTGTCCAATTAGACGAAAACGACATATATATTACAATTTACACGTACAATCATGTAACACATGAACCCTAGCTCGTTGATTCTTACCTGGCTGTGCCTTTGATGTGTCGGGTTTGATTACAGGTAGACTGTATTGGCCATACTTAACCTAGGGTCGACTGTAAGCTATCTACTCTCTTTTGTCTAGGTTTCAATACAAGTCTCCGTCTTAACTGTCGAAGTTTGTTATTTATTTCAAAAGGAAAAGTAAAAACATTGAGCTCATTGGTGATTAAAATAGAGAACCCCGGTCAGTTATACACGTAACAAACCGCTGGTATCTCGTTTAACAAGTTAGCAACACAAACAATACTCGCACTAGGTAGACGACACATACAGAGTAAGTGCTTTTCACACATAAACAGAACGAAGCTTCAAAAATCCATTTTAATGTTTAAGTTTATCATCCGTTTGTGGAATTGATAAATTAGACCACATATAAGTACAGTCCTCTGTGAGACAGTACAGACCACATATAAGCACAGTCCTCTGTGTGACAGTATATACCACATATAAGTACAGTCCTCTGTCAGACAGTACAGACCACATATAAGTACAGTCCCCTGTGAGACAGTACAGACCACATATAAGTACAGTCATCTGTGTGACACAGTATATACCACGTATAAGTACAGTCCTCAGTGTGACAGTTCAGACCACATATAAGTACAGGCCTCTGTGAGACAGTTCAGACCACATATAAGTACAGTCATCTGAGTGACAGTACAGACCACATATACGTACAGTCATCTGTGTTACACAGTATATACCACGTATAAGTACAGTCCTCTGTGTGACAGTTCAGACCCCATATAAGTACAGTCCTCTGTGAGACAGTACAGACCAAATATACGTACAGTCCTCTGTGTGACACAGTACAGACCACATATAAGTACAGTCCTCAGTGAGACAGTACAGACCACATATAAGTACAGTCCCCTGTGAGACACTACAGACCACATATAAGTACAGTCCTCAGTGAGACAGTACAGACCACATATAAGTACAGTCCCCTGTGAGACACTACAGACCACATATAAGTACAGTCCTCAGTGAGACAGTACAGACCACATATAAGTACAGTCATCTGTGTGACACAGTATATACCACGTATAAGTACAGTCCTCAGTGTGACAGTTCAGACCACATATAAGTACAGGCCTCTGTGAGACAGTTCAGACCACATATAAGTACAGTCCTCTGTGAAACAGTTCAGACCAAATATACGTACAGTCCTCTGTGTGACACAGTACAGACCACATATAAGTACAGTCCTCTGTCAGACAGTACAGACCACATATAAGTACAGTCCCCTGTGAGACAGTACAGACCACATATAAGTACAGTCATCTGTGTGACAGTTCAGACCACATATAAGTACAGGCCTCTGTGAGACAGTTCAGACCACATATAAGTACAGTCATCTGTGTGACACAGTATATACCACGTATAAGTACAGTCTTCTGTGTGACAGTTCAGACCACATATAAGTACAGGCCTCTGTGAGACAGTTCAGACCACATATAAGTACAGTCATCTGAGTGACAGTACAGACCACATATACGTACAGTCATCTGTGTTACACAGTATATACCACGTATAAGTACAGTCCTCTGTGTGACAGTTCAGACCACATATAAGCACAGTCTTCTGTGTGACAGTTCAGACCACATATAAGTACAGTCCTCTGTGTGACAGTACAGACCACATATAACTACAGTCCCCTGTGTGACAGTACAGACCACATATAAGTACAGTCCCCTGTGAGACAGTACAGACCACATATAAGTACAGTCATCTGTGTGACAGTACAGACCACATATACGTACAGTCATCTGTGTGACACAGTATATACCACGTATAAGTACAGTCCTCTGTGTGACAGTTCAGACCACATATAAGTACAGTCCTCTGTGAGACAGTACAGACCACATATATGTACAGTCATGTGTGTGACACAGTATATACCACATATAAATACGGTACTCTGTGTGACAGTACAGACCACATG
>NW_018408600.1:68830-68904 GCF_002113885.1 Mizuhopecten yessoensis | reverse complement strand
CACCTGTTAATGAGGCCAGGACCTCAGTCCCACCACCAACATACAACTGTTAATGAGGCCAGGACCTCAGTCCT
>NW_018408600.1:65179-66150 GCF_002113885.1 Mizuhopecten yessoensis | reverse complement strand
AGTCCTCTGTGTGACAGTATAGACCACACATAAGTACAGTCCTCTATGTGACAACACAGACCACATATACGTACAGTCCTCTGTGAGACAGTATAGACCACACATAAGTACAGTCCTGTGTGTGACAGTATAGACCACACATAAGTACAGTCCTCTGTGTGACAGCACAGACCTGATATACGTACAGTCCTCTGTGAGACAGTATAGACCACACATTAGTACAGTCCTCTGTTTGACAGTATAGACCACACATAAGTACAGTCCACTGTGTGACAGCACAGACCTGATATACGTACAGTCCTCTGTGAGACAACACAGACGTGATATACATGTAAGTCAAGTTCTCTGTGAGACAGTACTGATCCACATAATTATAAGTCAAGTCCTCTGTGGGACAACACATACACGATATAAGTACAGACCTCTGTGAAACAACACAGACCACATATAGGTTCAGATCTTTGAAAGACATTACAGACCACATACGACTACAGATCCGAGAGACAGTACAGGTCACATCAGTCATATAACTTAGTGTGAGACAGTATTAAGGGTACAGAAAATATACAAGTACGGACATACGAGATGTATCACAGAGCACACATATTTGCGCAAATAGGAGACAGTCTAGATTACGTACATGTACCGTCATATGAGAGAGGGTACAGAGCTCGCAGAGATTTAATTAGGGAAAATATAAAATTCACGGCTTCGATGTGGTGGAGGTTTGAAAATGCTGTATAAGTGACTATTGGATTTAAAACGGAGAGCGAACTCTTATCTTCTGAGTAAACATATAAACTTGTGGAACATTTAAATTGATATCTACAAATCCAACAGTTATTTAAATATTGAAGATAAATTTAACTGAACAAATATACCAATGTCAACTCACTACAAATCTGTCACCAACATTTACCTGTTAATGGGGCCAGGACCTCAGTCCCACCACCAACATTCACCTGTTAATA
>NW_018408600.1:63343-63517 GCF_002113885.1 Mizuhopecten yessoensis | reverse complement strand
CCAGGACCTCAGTCCCACCACCAACATTCACCTGTACATCAGGCCGGGACCTCAGTCCCACCACCAACATTGACCTGTTAATGAGGCCAGGACCTCAGTCCCACCACCAACATTCACCTGTACATCAGGCCAGGACCTCAGTCCCACCACCAACATTCACCTGCACATCAGGCC
>NW_018408600.1:38558-59424 GCF_002113885.1 Mizuhopecten yessoensis | reverse complement strand
TTCGATATACACTGTATCACAGAGGAAACAAACAGAGAGATTGTTCAGTTTTCACTTTTCGATATACACTGTATCACAGAGGAAACAAACGGGGAGATTGTTCAGTTTTCACTTTTCGATATACACTGAATCACAGAGGAAACAAACGGGGAGATTGTTCAGTTTTCACTTTTCGATATACACTGCATCACAGAGGAAACAAACGGGGAGATTGTTCAGTGTTCACTGTTCAATATACACTGTATCACAGAGGAAACAAACAGAGAGATTGTTCAGTGTTCACTTTTCGATATACGCTGTATCTGTTCAGTGTTCACTTTTCGATATACACTGTATCTGTTCAGTTTTCACTTTTCGATATACGCTGTATCACAGAGGAAATAAACGAGTAAATTGGAGGAGGTGAAATTGTTCACTGATCGATAAACGCAGTATTCCAGAGGTAAAAACGGGAGGTTGTTCGCTAATCGATATATCGTAGAGGGAACCATCGGGATGACACCAATAGCTATCTACATGAATATACTGTACATATATATCAGTATTATTTAGGTCCCTGAGCATAATGACGTCACTAGATATCTACCAAAATATACTCAGTATAGATTATGAAGATATAGTTGGGATTACGCAAACCGATAACAGGGCGGAGTTCATAGTTTTATCAATGAAAATAATTACACAAACATTAGATAAGATAATTACTAAATATTTAAGCATGTTAAAATAGACACAGAAGTAGAACGTCTATTGCCCTCTCTCTCGGGGCCTCAATACACATTTTCAGAGTATCAAACATTATTTGACGAGTTGGGGTCCCTTTTTTGCAGGTAATGTTTTACTTGTATTTGATATGTTTCGGGAAAAGTCTCAATAATGCCAAGAAATTCCTGAAATTTCTTTGACTCTTTATCAATTTGCCACCTTCACAAATCTAATTAAACCATACCTTCTGGTATGTCAGAGCCAATACCACACAGTACTAGTCCTGCCAAGTCCGCTATTTACAAAGGAGGAGACCAATCAATCAATCAATCAATCAATAAATCAATCAATCATCTATGGACCTTACGAATACCATGCAGCAGACAAATTATGATACAACATGACAAAATATTCTTATTTAAGAAGTCACTGAAAGTAATAAGTTTCCAGGGGCTGGGTCAGACCTTTGAGCCAATCCTGGTAGCATATGTGTATCCAAATATTCATGCTCAGCATTAGATACATGGTTATACTATAAGGTGAGGATCACATCTGTTTCCATATAAGGACCCAGGGACTAAGTTCCTAAGGGTGGGGACAAACTCCCCAGCCAGTCCTGGTAGCATACAATAATGTATCAATATTACTAGTTTCTTAAGACCAGCAATTCTACATAATCATGATAATAGGTTGGGGATCTCGACGGATCTCGGCGAGCCTATTTCTGATACATGTAGCATGATTGTGTCCGTGACGTCTTTACATACACAACAATTGCATATATGTTTATAAGGTTGGGAAGTCAATTCTTTTAAGTGATAGCCCCTTTTTGTGAGCTCCTAAAGTGGAGGGGGCAACCCCTCCATTGGTACAATTTTAATCCCAACCACTTTCAACCAATTCTTTCAACCAAGCCAAATATGGATGATGACTAACATAAAGTTCCAGGGAAGAAGTTGTTTGAAGCAAGTGTTCTTTACGATACATGTTATGTACGTGCTTTTTAACGTTATATGTTCCTTTAACGATACATGCTCGTGACGCATGTTCTATAACGATACACGTTCAGTAATTGGCTAAAATGTATCTGTTAGCAGTATCACCTGTCGTTACATGTATATTGCACGTGCGAACAACCTGACGTCAATATACAGAAAATATTTACTCATAGCAACAAACCGTTGTTGTCAATACAAGCACTTCCGTATGTCATACTGCACGCGACATAGAACTCGCTGGGCGCGCTCTCTATCTTTCCACAGCAACCCAATCCATATCGCATTCAAACTATGAAATGTCATTCGTTTGAACTTGTATCAAAGGGGTTGTGCATTGGGGCACTATGTTTGGCTGACACAAACGAAATGCATTAATGTCAATATCAAGGATGGCACCCAGTTGGAAATTCAATAACTATCTCCTGCAATCCTAAAATGATTCGATATTGGGTAGGTGTGAATTAGACAAAAGTATGAGCATAGACAGCTTACACATGAACTACTTATCGGTAACGAGTCTACACTACAGACTGTATGATTTCATTGTGAAATTCGACAATACTGTAAAGTGTAAACATATATTTCATAATTTCGAGCTTATTAGAAACAATTATTTTATTTCTCTGAAAACTACTACATAACTACATAATCTTTGAGAAACGTATTGTCGATATGATTGGGATAACGATCTCAGAATGTTATCTCGTCCCATTACACTGTCAAGATTCACATTCACACCTATACCGTCAAATCGTAAAACTAGTGTAAGACCGTTTCATAAATTGTTATCATGGTATTTGTTACTTCACGTTACCCACATCACTGAACCTTACTTCACGTTACCAACATCACTTAACGTTACTTCACGTTACCAACATTACTGAACCTTACTTCACGTTACCAACATCACTCAACCTTACTTCACGTTACCAACATCACTTCACCTTACTTCACGTTACCAACATCACTTAACGTTACTTCACGTTACCCACATCACTGAACCTTACTTCCCGTTACCAACATCACTTAACGTTACTTCACGTTACCCACATCAATGGAACTTACGTCACGTTACCAACATCACTTTACGTTACTTCACGTTACCAACATCACTTCACGTTACTTCATGTTACCAACATCACTTAACGTTACTTCACGTTACCAACATAACTGAACCTTACTTCACGTTACCAACATCACTTCACCTTACTACACGTTACCAACATCACTTCACGTTACTTCACGTTACCAACATCACTTCACCTTACTTCACGTTACCAACATCACTAAACGTTACTTCACGTTACCAACATCACTTCACGTTACTTCATGTTACCAACATCACTTAACGTTACTTCACGTTACCAACATTACTGAACCTTACTTCACGTTACCAACATCACTTCACCTTACTTCACGTTACCAACATCACTTAACGTTACTTCACGTTACCCACATCAATGAAACTTACGTCACGTTACCAACATCACTTTACGTTACTTCACGTTACCAACATCACTTAACGTTACTTCACGTTACCAACATCACTTAACGTTACTTCACGTTACCAACATCACTTAACGTTACTTCACGTTACCAACATCACTTAACCTTACTTCACGTTACCAACATCACTGAACCTTACTTCACGTTACCAACATCACTGAACCTTACTTCACGTTACCAACATCACTCAACGTTACTTCACGTTACCAACATCACTCAACGTTACTTCACGTTACCAACATCACTTAACGTTACTTCACGTTACCAACATCACTTAACGTTACTTCACGTTACCAACATCACTGAACCTTACTTCACGTTACCAACATCACTGAACCTTACTTCACGTTACCAACATCACTTAACGTTACTTCACGTTACCAACATCACTTAACGTTACTTCACGTTACCAACATCACTTAACGTTACTTCACGTTACCAACATCACTGAACGTTACTTCACGTTACCAACATCACTTAACGTTACTTCACGTTACCAACATTACTGAACCTTACTTCACGTTACCAACATCACTTAACGTTACTTCACGTTACCAACATCACTCAACCTTACTTCACGTTACCAACATCACTTAACGTTACTTCACGTTACCCACATCAATGAACCTTACTTCACGTTACCAACATCACTTTACGTTACTTCACGTTACCAACATCACTTAACGTTACTTCACGTTACCAACATCACTTAACGTTACTTCACGTTACCAACATCACTTAACGTTACTTCACGTTACCAACATCACTTAACGTTACTTCACGTTACCAACATCACTTAACGTTACTTCACGTTACCAACATCACTTAACGTTACTTCACGTTACCAACATCACTTAACGTTACTTCACGTTACCAACATCACTTAACGTTACTTCACGTTACCAACATCACTTAACGTTACTTCACGTTACCAACATCACTTAACGTTACTTCACGTTACCAACATCACTTAACGTTACTTCACGTTACCAACATCACTCAACGTTACTTCACGTTACCAACATCACTCAACGTCACTTCACGTTACCAACATCACTTAACGTTACTTCACGTTACCAACATCACTGAACCTTACTTCACGTTACCAACATCACTGAACCTTACTTCACGTTACCAACATCACTCAACGTTACGTCACGTTACCAACATCACTGAACCTTACTTCACGTTACCCACATCACTGAACCTTACTTCACGTTACCAACATCACTCAACGTTACTTCACATCACCAACATCACTCAACGTTACTTCACGTTACCAACATCACTTAACGTTACTTCACGTTACCAACAACACTTAACGTTACTTCACGTTAACCACATCACTGAACCTTACTTCACGTTACCAACATCACTGAACCTTACTTCACGTTTCCAACATCACTCAATGTTACTTCACGTTACTAACATTGCTCAACACACAACGTAACTTCACGTTTCCAACATCACGTTACGTTACCTCACGTTACCCTCACTTCTCAACGTTACTTCACGTTACCCATATAACTAAACGTTACTTCACGTTACCTACATCACTTAACGTTACCCACATCGCTTAACTTTACCCACATCACTGAACCTTACGTCACGTTACCCACATCACTGAACCTTACTTCACCTTACCAACATCAATCAACGTTACTTCACGTTACCAACATCACTCAACGTTACTTCACGTTACCAACATCACTCAACGTTACTTCACGTTACTAACATCACTCAACGTTACTTCACGTTACTAACATTGCTCAACACACAACGTAACTTCACGTTACCGACATCACGTTACGTTACCTCACGTTACCCTCACTACTCAACGTTATTTCACGTTACCCAAATAACTCAACGTTACTTCACGTTACCTACATCACTTAACGTTACCCACATCACTTAACGTTATTTCATGGTACACACATAACTTAATGTTACCCACATTCACCTACCTTTATCACGTTATGTAATTCACGTTAACATCAATCAACGTTACTTCACGTTACCTTTATCACGTTAGTAATTCACGTTAACATCAATCAACGTTACTTCACGTTACTTTTATCACGTTACGTTTCTTCACGCTTTGTTACTTCATGTTACCCATCAACGTTATTTCACGCTACCCACATCACTGAAATGTTATCCACATTCACGTAATGTTAGCACACGTTAAGGTAATCACTAAGCGTTAGTTCACATTGCCTTTTTCATTCAACGTTACTTTGAATCTCGAAACTGTAATTGCTTGAAATGTTGAATATGTATTTTTTAATATTTAGATTTTAAAATGATTTGGTAAATATGATTCTTATCTGCAGCAATAAGTACATGAACAATCTTTGTAATTAAACATCAAACTTTTATCAACATATCCAATTGGTCCAATAATCACATGTGTCAAGTGTATCTATCTGATAACAGAATTCAATCACGTTCATACATTTAAAGTGGATACCTTATATATAGAGCTAGACATAATTACCCTGTATATACATGAACAACCTTTATGATTTAACACCGATAACTTATCAGCTGCTTCCAATGAGATCGTATCAAAGAAATAAAAATCTTTAAAGGCCGAACTAGCCATTTTAAATTTTGTAATTAAATCTTCTGTACTAGTCCTGGGTGAATATCTTGAACATATAATACATTGCTAGCACCCTATTAGATCCACACTGGTAAATAAATGTTTAATTTTCCCTCAAATAGCGCATCGATTTATTCAAGTAAACACTAGAAAAACACAATAACAGGCTGTAACAGATTTCAGTTTAAATCCAGAGGTTTAATTGTAGTATAAACGTAAGAGATAGGTGTGGAGGGGACTTTGACTGTGGCTATACAGCTACGTCCTAACGGGCCGGGGTCTGAACTGAAGACATTAACGTACGTCGTACAGTACATC
This sequence comes from Mizuhopecten yessoensis, assembly GCF_002113885.1. Classification (NCBI taxonomy): domain Eukaryota; kingdom Metazoa; phylum Mollusca; class Bivalvia; order Pectinida; family Pectinidae; genus Mizuhopecten; species Mizuhopecten yessoensis. Next base: position 53,292 of record NW_018408600.1, on the reverse strand, counting down.
AAAGGCTAATTAATTCAATTTTCAATTACAACGGCCATGAATGGTTAAGGTTCCTGCTTCCCTGTTTGAAATTAGATAATTTTCTCTTTGACTACCAAATCGGTATAGCATAATTTGCATTCTCTAGTAGTAATGTATAAAACGCTGGGCAAAATAAAGTTTCTTTATAGTGGAGCCTCTCTAGTCTGGACAGTTTACAATGACACCTCGTTATTACATTACAGAGGAGCCTCCCTAGTCTGGACAGTTTACAGTTACACCTCGTCATTACACTACAGAGGAGCCTCTCTAGTCTGGACAGTTTACAATGACACCTCGTTATTACATTACAGTGGAGCCTCTCTAGTCTGGACAGTTTACAATGAAACCTCGTTATTACATTACAGTGGAGCCTCTCTAGTCTGGACAGTTTACAGTTACACCTCGTTATTACATTACAGAGTAGCCTCCCTAGTCTGGACAGTTTACAGTTACACCTCGTTATTACATTACAGATGAGCCTCCCTAGTCTGGACAGTTTACAGTTACACCTCGTCATTACACGACAGAGGAGCCTCTCTAGTCTGGACAGTTTACAGTTACACCTCGTTATTACATTACAGTGGAGCCTCCCTAGTCTGAACAGTTTACAATGACACCTCGTTATTACATTACAGTGGAGCCTCTCTAGTCTGGACAGTTTACAATGAAACCTCGTTATTACATTACAGAGGAGCCTCCCTAGTCTGGACAGTTTACAATGACCCCTCGTTATTACATTACAGTGGAGCCTCTCTAGTCTGGACAGTTTACAATGAAACCTCGTTATTACATTACAGAGGAGCCTCTCTAGTCTGGACAGTTTACAATGACAACTCGTTATTTCGGACACATTACAGTGGAACCTCATTAGTAATAATATTTTAGTCTGAGCAATTCACAAAAGAATGTCGCTATTCCGGACACTTTACAATTGAAACTCGTGTATTTCATAGCAGAACCTCGTCGGACGCATTAGAGAGGAATCTCATTAGTCCGGACAGATTTATATGGCACTTCGTCAGTCCGAACACTTTACAGTGGAGGCTCGGCTAATTTGGGATGTACCTTAAAGATTACACCCATATTGATACGTCTCCTGAATAACAGACACGTTAGAATCTGGGAGTACGCTATCGCGTCATGAGAGGGTATTTCAGGATCGAAATTCGGAAGTCGTCAATAATTAAAAAAAAGTTAGATTACTAGAGTATAGCTATCTTTTGTAGTCATAAAGGATCCTGTATGCTGAGCTACATACATCACGCATTCATGATATTATATATATGTCAAAATCATGGGCGGGTCCACATTTAATGTTATGGTAAGGAAGAGTGGTGGTAATTAGGACTGTGAACATTTGCTTTATGAATAATGATATGGATGGCACACTGACAAAAGGATTTAATTATTTTCGTCATTATTTTTTCCTTTTATGCCTCACTTCTCCTTTACAGTATCGTGCACGTCATTGGTTTTCTGACGTTACCATCACAAATACCTGTATCAATGGTTTACAAGATACAAGAAGTTTTATTTACTATCGTATATGGCATAACATTGAATTTATTGTCGTATATGGCATAACATTGAATTTACTGTCGTATATGGCATAACATTGAATCATTTACGATGTTACCATAGCAATCTGTCATGTACTCTTGCTTCAATTAAGATCGTTTAAAATCAAGCGACAGTGTACGTTATATATGATAACTTGACATTGGCCATCCCCGAGTGTCCGACTGTAAAAGACAGACCGGGAACGAACAGGTTACTCCGGTGATATTACGTTAGTTGGAACATTTAAAAGGAAAGCCATTAGCATGTGTCCATGTTTCCTCGCGCGACAGAACCGATAATCTAGACAATTCCACAGCCTTTAGTTTAGTATAAATGACCGCTTCGTCAGTTTATTGTATACAGTTCCTGAATTACACTTCAAACACAGCGAATGAAAACTTTAAACTTAACGTTAAGAAGCTAAAAGGGTTTTAAATTGACAACATTGTATCTTGAGTGCATTTATAACAGACATTCTGTCTTATATAGATATTAACAGGTCGGTAAGATCTTACGAAAACAGTCCATATACGAAGAGTGCCATATATAAATATAAATCGCAATGGTATGTCAGTAGGACGTATAGGTTAAACCTCGTGTAACTCAAACAAACCTGGTGTCAAACACAATGTTACCATGACAATACTGTACCATTTCAAACAGATACAGAAAATAATCGGTAAGTATTAAAAATGACAGTTATCAAACATAAAACAGTACGTTAGAAAGGTTTAGATATAGAACCTCGGACTTAGATAGATAATTCTGTGATAGAAGTAGTACCTTGACGTCCATGGTTGTTCCGCAGTGAGGCTCCAATCAATGATCCTCTAAGCACGCTGGTTTCATTTCAAGTCTAATCTATAAGTTGAATTTCATGTTCGGATGAGAGAGTAAATCCTGTCTATATGAGTGTCAGTACGGGTACCCAGCGTGGTACCGAACATCTCCGGGCCACCTAGTGGTATATACAGTGTCGTATAGGATTCCTGCTCACCAGCTGTACATCCGATCACAAGACAATCAGGGTATGTGTCTCAAATAACAATCCGTGTCAGTCTACTTTCTTTTTAAACCGCAGTAATCTGATTCGGTATGAATACCCGACAAACAACCCAGGCCTACCCCACGACTACTCAGCAGGAGTGACGGACGGTTACCAAGCACCTCCCCAATACTCACTATCGATCCGCCCGCTGCCATAACGAATAAGGCCACTTACAAAATCATACATTGGCCATCGTCGGGAGCTGTATTTATTTTTCTCGTTATGTCGATTGAATCGATTGACATGATTAAAGAGTTGGTCAATTAAATCAATTAGTATCTGCCTCCATCTCAAGGTAATGTAATCAAGTCAGTTAATATCATACGTAATTAATGTGCTAGTCGTCAAGTGTGAGCTAATGGTGCGGGACCAAAATACATGTTTTATGCGAAGTGTAGGCAGACACGGAGTGAGCAGTCGGTCTGAGCCATCAGTCAACACAGCCCATCAATAGTATATACACACGGAACTATAGCCTGCTACAGCTATTCCATCAAATAAACGGCAAAATGATCGCTGGCCGTATTGGTTGAACCGGAAATAAACGAAGTAGAAGGTGTTACAAACCGGAAGTCACAAAATAAAGAACACTATATAGAAAGTATCGATACCAACAGAACACGCACGACAGTGGGAATAAAATAAACAAATACGGACAGTCTGAACATTAGAATATTGACAATCATTGAGATAAAATCCATTTCAGGGCTTCCATGATCAAATCACGAAGACATTTCGCTAAAAGTGTTGCTGTATACTATTCTGTTACACGATCTTAACTAACCCAATATAGTTGTAAATGTGTTCGTTTCTCTTGCTTCTTTAGAATTTGTGTGACTTCGAATCAGACAAATGAATTATTGAGTATCTCAAAAGATTATGATATCAGCACAGTATCATTATGATATGTGATTCTTAACCTAAACATTCGGATCGACTTGCGTCATTATGTTGTGTTAATCAATTTGATACGTTACTCAGAAACACGTGTGACAAAGGAAGACGATTTGCACTCGTGTTGGTCACAAATCTATTGCACCGAATCGCATAGCCAATGAAAAGCGAGTATATCCACTTCAAGCCATCACTCCCATCCCCATCCCCTCTCACTCCACCCAAACCATTGAACAATTCCTCGGTACACACTGTTTTATCGACACAAACATCAAACAATGAACAAATATGTTGAATTATGATATAATACACTTTCTTGAATGTTTAAGAGCAGACGTGGTATGCAAGCCCCATTAAACTGGTGTCAAACTTCACATTTAAGTAAATGTTAACGGTCCCGACAGTTTCTATTGGCAGACAACGACCTAAGACTTAACTAAGACATAAAGCCCAGACACAAAATATCAACAACGGCGTGCAGCCAGTTTGAGGGTGCACATACCGGCACAGACAACTTGAGGGTGCATTATTGATGGCTATAGACAGTGTGACATACCGGCACAGACAACTTGAGGGTGCATTATTGATGGCTTCAGATTGTGTGACATACCGGCACAGACAACTTGAGGGTGCATTATTGATGGCTATAGACTGTGTGACATACCGGCACAGACAACTTGAGGGTGCATTATTGATGGCTATAGACTGTGTGACATACCGGCACAGACAACTTGAGGGTGCATTATTGATGGCTTTAGACTGTGTGACATACCGGCACAGACAACTTGAGGGTGCATTATTGATGGCTTTAGACTGTGTGACATACCGGCACAGACAACTTGAGGGTGCATTATTGATGGCTTTAGACTGTGTGACATACCGGCACAGACAACTTGAGGGTGCATTATTGATGGCTTTAGACTGTGTGACATACCGGCACAGACAACTTGATAGTGTGTTCTGTCATACTATAGCAGAATAGCCGACTTTCTCCTTATAAAGGGCAGCAAATCAATGGCAATGACAGAATCGGTATATTTATGTCACTCCATAGATACATAATAAAACACAGGTATTGTTTTGTAGTTAGTGGGAAGCTCCGTGTTACAGTGTTACTGGCAGTCATGCAGGTCACTAGGACTAACACTTTGGAGTAGAAACGTGCAGCACAGAAGGCTCCATCTTAAAACACGTTGGAAAGTCTTCTATAAGAAGGACATTACTAACATAGGAAGTACAATACCTATGTCCTTGACAATAGTTCTTTAAGTTTTAGCTATATACTACATTCATTGCACTTCATACCACCCACAAGAAGTAAAAATACATTATAACTGCTGTCTAAGAGGAAGATTTGTTTTCATTTGGAAATGTCTTTTCTCAAAGCAAAATGTCTGTTTGTTCAAGGTGGCGTCATGAATCGGAACCGCTATCCATTTAAAAGTACTATGGGTAGGTAAAATAGTCCAACATAAACAAATGATTATAAACTTTACGCGTAAAAGTGCAAATGGAGCAGACAATGACAATCATTTTTAAAACCTGCTTCCCCAAAGATTCACAGATGATGGTATTCCTCCGCGCCAAACTTGTATTTGTTTACATTGTATCCTGGTGATCACTAAAAGTCGGGGAAATATATGGTATTTAGTCGAGGTTTTACGATTGGGGAAATATATGGTATTTAGTCGAGGTTTTACGATTGGGGAAATATATAAGGAAGAAGTTTATATGTGATAAACAGTTTATCATACAGTGCTTTTAGGGTTTGTCTCTCGATCAATTTTCTCATCTCTTGCTCGTGGATAAAATTTTGTGTCCACATGCTGTGTGCTTCTGATTTTATCATTATACTCGCGATGAGAAAAGTTGTTCTCACGACGATAATGATGTTCTTTCATTGATAGAATGAGACAAAATAGTGTTTTTAAGAGGTTCTACGATCATATTTGAATATTTTTTCTAGAAGAATAAGATTTTACATTTGTACTTTCAGTGGCTTCAAATGATTGGCAACTGCTCCTTCCGTCAAAATTGATTTTACTATGACAGGATAGAAAGATCTGTCCGTTATATTGTATATAACATTTGATAGTTACCCTTCCATTCGTAGGGTAAGTGCTCTTTCAATCAAATGGAAATAATCTATCTGTAATTAAACACTAACATACAATAGAGACTGCCGTCTGCGGGATCCGAACTTACGACCTCACAGTAGTTAGGCCGGCGAACTGCCAACTGTGTTTAATAACTTAACAAATACTCTGTAAAATTCATAATCTCAATAGTTTACAAACCAAGAGCTCACATTTTGGTCTAAAACTGACAAGTACGTACATTTATAATGTTTTTTTCGGGATTCTGGGATGATTTACAAACACTGGATAGCTGTGTCCTGTTTGATTTACAATACTTGAGTAGGTGTGGTACTGATTCCACTATCAGTGACACGTGTGTGATATAGGGGAAACTGAGTTGTACCTAACTACTGATGGTTATGTTTCTAGTCTGTCTTTGATAACTTACATATATATATATACTAAATCATATTATAAAAACAGGTTATTTCGTGTAAATGACAACGATATTGTTCCGTGTTTGTAAATGAAAGAATACAAAACATCTTCTCGTTAACGTGTAAACCCAGCAAGGTTGGTCATTTGTTGAAATATAAACCTATTGGGTCACACGAAATGTTAGAAGTTCTGGTAGAAATCTTTGATCAATCTTTAAGTACATGACTGATACTGAAACTTTACATAATGTCCAGGACACAAAACCTAGAACCGACACTACCACTTAAGGGAACCAGAAGCCAGAACCAAGAATGTTAAATAGTTGTGTACTTAAACATTACTCGAGGTGTTTCTTTACTCGTTAGCTAACAGATGATGTTTGAGACATTTTTTAAATCCCTTAACAAGGTATTGTCAACACATGGTAATATCCATCGTGACACTTGACAGATTGAAGTACTGTTTGGACACGTGTACAAAGCTAATAGAAAAAAAGTAAACCACAGCGTCAAATTGTAAGAACAACAACAACAATGATGTCTCCCGTCACCACATGTGACACCCGTCATGATGTTTTTCGTCACCAGATGTGGCTACTATCATGACGTATTCTGTCACTACATGTGGTACCCTTCATGTCGTCTGCCGTCACCACATGTGATACCCGTTATAATGTTTCCCTCTTCAACAAGCGATACCCGTCATGACGTCTTCCGTCACCACATGTGACACCCGTCATGATGTCTACTGTCACCACGTGTGACACCCATCAGGATATCTTCCGTCACCAAATGTTGAACCCGTCATGATGACTCTCGTCATCACATCCGTCATTTTGTCTCCCTTCACCACATATGACATGCGTCATGATGTCTCCTGTCACCAACACGTGGTTACCTTCATGACGTCTCCCGTCACCACATGTGGTACCCGTCAAATTGTCTCCCGTCACCACATGTGACACGCGTCATGATGTCTCCCGTCACCACATGTGACACGCGTCATGATGTCTCCCGTCATCACAAGTGAAACGCGTCATGATGTCTCCCGTCACCACATGTGACACGCGTCATGATGTCTCCCGTCACCACATGTGACACGCGTCATGATGTCTCCCGTCACCACATATGACACGCGTCATGACGTATTCTGTCACTACATGTGGTACCATTCATGGCGTCTGCCGTCACCACATGTGATACCCGTTATAATGTTTCCCTCTTCAACAAGCGATACCCGTCATGACGTCTTCCGTCACCACATGTAGCACCTGTCATTATGTATTTCGTAAACGCCAGGAAAGTATGTAGGTCATCAAGCCATCCCGAGCAGCCCTTAATTATGGTAGCCATATTCAAATATTGAAAATCAGTCCATAATGACGATTGAAAGCTTCTTTATTTCTAAGTCTATCAGGTAGAAAATAAACATATGTCTAAGTAATCAACTGGAAACCTTTTACTTTGAACTTAGTATTGAATTGTCTTTGAAAACTCTACGATGTCACGAAGCACTCCCAACGAAACGATGCATTTGAAACAATTTAGATTGAAGCAAAAACAAAATACAACAATTATTTGTTAAAATGCTGCAAAAGAAGTAAGAAATATGTGTAGGTTTTCTATCGGGTCCTCAGGAACATTGTACACCTTGTAAGTCCTAGCATCATCAGCCTGCAACACTCCAAGTGTGCGAAGGATTATCTTAGATGTACTTTTACCAAATTAACAGTAACGTTTCTATGATGTACTTCCTAGAGGCTACATATACCAGTTGTTTACTTACCTGTGTACTTCAGTGATGTAGATTTTCGGTCGACCTGACTCAGTAACATACTGAAACCCATCCACAACCTATCACACGGTGGTTTTGTTTGGTATATGAGATGTGTTTCAGTATCATGATAGAGTCTTAGTTACCTGGTGCCAGGCTAGTCGACGACATTGTTAGTTTACGGTCATTAGAGACAGCAACATAACAGACAGTGAAATCGTTCTGAATATACAATCATTTCCTTTATTGTTACAGTGAAACATAACCCCACACACATCTGTTTTAAAAGTCTCGTATTGTTCTAGTGGTATTGTATGGTGTACGGTATCTAGTTCGCTTACCAACACTAGGACACAAAATAAAAAGTAAACAATGACGTCTCATTAAAATTGATAGTGGGTGTGTCTATAACTGACTTAATATCAATATATGTTCCCGGTAAGTCCTCGTTATTGGAAGCGTGTTTAATTTGCAGTAGATAATAATCAATTTTTATTATAAAAAATAGTCAATAATAGCACAACAAAGTAATATTACCAAAAACCCACCATTTTGATTGTTTCAAAAATCTGGTATTTTATAGACGCTGTTAACAATAATAACGTTGTGTATCAAGAATGTGAACAAACAATTACAAGCAAAAAGTCGTTAAAATATTTCCTAGTCTAATTGGAAGTTGGCGCGAGATGTACATTTTTTCGTCTTTTTTCACTTGACACGAGTGCAACACGCACATTAACAGATTTCTGTAAGTTAATATCTCCGTTTTAAACTTTGTTTTGTGACACGAATAAATAACAGCCACAAAGTTCAGTAGACAGTGGGTACCTGCTCAACTGTCCTGTACCGCTTGTCTGCTGGTTCGTATACTTTCGCCGGATTAAAATACTTCGGAACTGAAGCTTACATGGTTGTAACATATGATGCCACGCGTTGGTCCCGAGCTTTGTATCGCCTAACAATACCTGGCCAAGTAACCCACACTGCTAATAATTACCCGGATCAATTAATACAGGTCGATATATATCAAATTCGCAGAACTCCGGGGTACTGAAGTTTGACATTCTGTGTACACGTTTACTTCTACTGATTTACATGTAACTTATTAACTATAACATCAGAGCCATTCCTATGGTATGTCCTGTTATATAAAGCTTATCCTATTGTATGTCCTGTTATATACAGCTAATCCTATTGTACGTCAAGTTATACACAGCTAATCCTATTGTATGTCCTGTTATATAAAGCTTATCCTATTGTATGTCCTGTTATATACAGCTAATCCTATTGTACGTCAAGTTATACACAGCTAATCCTATTGTATGTCCTGTTATATAAAGCTTATCCTATTGTATGTCCTGTTATATACAGCTAATCCTATTGTACGTCAAGTTATACACAGCTAATCCTATTGTATGTCCTGTTATATAAAGCTTATCCTATTGTATGTCCTGTTATATACAGCTAATCCTATTGTACGTCAAGTTATACACAGCTAATCCTATTGTATGTCCTGTTATATAAAGCTTATCCTATTGCATGTCCTGTTATATACAGCTAATCCTATTGTACGTCAAGTTATACACAGCTAATCCTATTGTATGTCATGTTATATACAGCTAATCCTATTGTATGTCATGTTATATACAGCTAATCCTATTGTATGTCATGTTATACACAGCTAATCCTATTGTATGTCATGTTATACACAGTTACTCGTATTGTATGTCATGTTATACACAGCTAATCCTATTGTATGTCATGTTATATACAGCTAATCCTATTGTACGTCAAGTTATACACAGCTTATCCTATTGTACGTCATGTTATACACAGCTAATCCTATTGTATGTCAAGTTATACACAGCTAATCCTATCTATTGTACGTCAAGTTATACACAGCTTAATTGTACGTCATGTTATACACAGCTAATCCTATTGTATGTCCTGTTATACACAGCTAATCTTATTGTACGTCCTGTTATATACAGCTAATCCTATTGTTCGTCATGTTATACACAGCTTATCCTATTGTACGTCATGTTATACACAGCTAATCTTATTGTACGTCCTGTTATACACAGCTAATCTTATTGTACGTCCTGTTATATACAGCTAATCCTATTGTATGTCCTGTTATACACAGCTAATCCTATTGTACGTCCTGTTATACACAGCTAATCCTATTGTATGTCCTGTTATACACAGCTAATCCTATTGTACGTCATGTTATACACAGCTTACCCTATTGTAGGTCATGATATACACAGCTAATCCTATTGTATGTCCTGTTATACACAGCTAATCCTATTGTACGTCATGTTATACACAGCTAATCCTATTGTATGTTATGTTATATACAGCTAATCCTATTGTATGTCCTGTTATACACAGCTAATCCTATTGTACGTCATGTTATACACAGCTAATCTTATTGTACGTCATGTTATATACAGCTAATCCTATTGTATGTCATGTTATACACAGCTTATCTTATTGTACGTCATGTTATACACAGTTACTCGTATTGTATGTCCTGTTATACACAGTTAATCATATTGCACATCATTTTATACACAGTTAATCCTATTGTACGTCCTGTTATATACAGCTAATCCTAGTGTATGTTCTGTTATATACAGCAAATCCTGTTGTATGTCCTGTTATACACAGTTAATCTTATTGTATGTCATGTTTTATACTGCAAATCCTATTGTATGTTATGTTATACACAGCTAATCCTATTGTATGTCATGTTTTATACTGCAAATCCTATTGTACGTCCTGTTATATACAGCTAATCCTATTGTTTGTCCTGTTATACACAGTTAATCATATTGTACGTCCTGTTATACACGTTTAATCCTATTGTACGAAATGTTATACACAGTTAATCCTATTGTACGTCATGTTATACACAGCTAATCCTATTGTAGGACCTGTTATATACAGCTAATCCTATTGTTTGTCCTGTTATACACAGCTAATCCTATTGTTTGTCCTGTTATACACAGTTAATCATATTGTACGTCATGTTATACACAGTTAATCCTATTGTATGTCATGTTATATACAGTTAATCCTATTGTATGTCATGTTATACACAGCTAATCTTATTGTACGTCCTGTTATATACAGCTAATGCTATTGTACGTCCTGTTATATACAGCTTATCATATTGTATGTCCTGTTACACACGGTTAATCCTATTGTAGGACCTGTATAATACAGCTAGTCCTATTGTATTTCCTGCTATACACAGCTAATCCTGTTGTACTTCATGTTATACACAGCTAATCCTATTGTACGTCCTCTTATATACAGCTTATCATATTGTATGTCCTGTTACACACGGTTAATCCTATTGTAGGACCTGCTATATACAACTAGCCCTATTGTATGTCCTGTTATATACAGCTCATCCTATTGTATGTCCTGTTACACACAGCTAATACTATTGTAGGACCTGTTATATACAGCTAACCCTATTGTAGGACCTGTTATATACAGTTAATCCTATTGTATGTCCTGTTACACACAGCTAACCCTATTGTAGGACCTGTTATATACAGTTAATCCTATTGTAGGACCTGTTATATACAGCTAACCCTATTGTGTGTCCTGTTATACACAGCTAATCCTATTGTATGTCCTGTTGTATACAGCTAATCCTATTGTTTGTCCTGTTATATACAGTTAATCCTATTGTATGTCCTGTTACACACAGATAACCCTATTGTATGTCCTGTTGTATACAGTTAATCCTATTGTAGGACCTGTTATATACAGCTAACCCTATTGTGTGTCCTGGTATACACAGCTAATCCTATTGTATGTCCTGTTGTATACAGCTAATCCTATTGTAGGACCTGTTATATACAGCTAACCCTATTGTGTGTCCTGGTATACACAGCTAATCCTATTGTATGTCCAGTTATATACAGCTAATCCTATTGTACGTCAAGTTATACACAGCTAATTCTATTGTATGTCCTGTTGTATACAGCTAATCCTATTGTAGGACCTGTTATATACAGCTAATCCTATTGCTTGTCCTGTTATACACAGCTAATCCTATTGTATGTTATGTTATATACAGCTAATCCTATTGTATGTCCTGTTATATACAGCTAATCCTATTGTATGTCCTGTTGTATACAGTTAATCCTATTGTAGGACCTGTTATATACAGCTAACCCTATTGTGTGCCCTGTTATACACAGCTAATCCTATTGTACTTCATGTTATACACAGTTAATCCTATTGTACGGCATGTTATACACAGCTAATCCTATTGTAGGACCTGTTATATACAGCTAACCCTATTGTGTGTCCTGGTATACACAGCTAATCCTATTGTATGTCCTGTTATATACAGCTAATCCTATTGTACGTTCTGTTATAAACAGCTTATCCTGTTATGTTATATACAGCTAATCCTATTGTACGTCAAGTTATTCACAGCTAATCCTATTGTACGTCAAGTTATACACAGCTAATCCTATTGTTCGTCATGTTATACACAGCTTATCCTATTGTATGTTATGTTATATACAGCTAATCCTATTGTACGTTCTGTTATAAACAGCTTATCCTGTTATGTTATATACAGCTAATCCTATTGTATGTCCTGTTGTATACAGCTAATCCTATTGTAGGACCTGTTATATACAGCTAACCCTATTGTGTGTCCTGTTATACACAGCTAATCCTATTGTTTGTCCTGTTATATACAGTTAATCCTATTGTAGGACCTGTTATATACAGCTAACCCTATTGTGTGTCCTGGTATACACAGCTAATCCTATTGTATGTCCTGTTATATACAGCTAATCCTATTGTACGTCAAGTTATACACAGCTAATCCTATTGTACGTCAAGTTATACACAGCTAATCCTATTGTATGTACACAGCTAATCCTATTGTATGTCCTGTATATAAAGCTAATCCTTGTGTATGTCCTGTTATATACAGTTAATCATATTGCACGTCATGTAATACACAGCTAATCATATTGAATGTCCTGTTATATACAGCTAATCCTATTGTACGTCCTGTTATATACAGCTAATCCTAGTGTATGTTCTGTTATATACAGCTAATCCTGTTGTATGTCATGTTATACACAGCTAATACTATTGTATGTCATGTTATACAGAGTTACTCGTATTGTATGTCATGTTATACACAGTTACTCGTATTGTATGTCCTGTTATACACAGCTAATCCTATTGTTTGTCATGTTTTATACTGCAAATCCTATTGTACGTCCTGTTATATACAGCTAATCCTATTGTTTGTCCTGTTATACACAGTTAATCATAGTGTACGTCATGTTATACACGTTTAATCCTATTGTACGAAATGTTATACACAGTTAATCCTATTGTACGTCATGTTATACACAGCTAACCCTATCGTATGTTATGTTATATACAGTTAATCCTATTGTAAGTCATGTTATACACAGCTAATCCTATTGTAGGACCTGTTATATACAGCTAATCCTATTGTACGTTCTGTTATAAACAGCTTATCCTATTGTACGTCATGTTATACACAGCTAATCTTATTGTACGTTCTGTTTTAAACAGCTGCTAAACCTATTGTACGTTCTGTTATATACAGCTAGTCCTATTGTATTTCCTGTTATACACAGCTAATCCTATTGTACTTCATGTTATACACAGTTAATCCTATTGTACGTCATGGTATACACAGCTAATCCTATTGTACGTCCTGTTATATACAGCTAGCCCTATGGTATGTCCTGTTACACACGGTTAACCCTATCGTATGTCCTGTTATATACAGCTCATCCTATTGTATGTCCTGTTACACACAGCTAATACTATTGTTACACACAGCTAACCCTATTGTAGGACCTGTTATACACAGCTAATCCTATTGTATGTCCTGTTGTATACAGCTAGTCATATTGTATGTCCTGTTATAAACAGTTAACAGTTAATCCTCGTATATTTAGAGAGAAAAAATCGGAATGGTTTCACCAAATTACCTTTGACAATGTATATTTGACAATGTATATTTGACAATGTATATATATTTGACAATATATATTTGACAATGTATATTTGATCGCGATACAAATCACACAATGACAGACTAACTTTAGTAAACTTTTTGGCATTCAATTATGATATAAGTGAAATTTGATTGTTTAAAATATATTTGACAGAACTAGCTGTCATGTAACTGTTCATTCCTACGTAGATATAAATGTTTGTAAAAGCTTTTTATTTGACACTTACCCATAAAAAGTCATTTTGAAGATACATAGTACTTGTATTTGGAATGTTCAAAATACTGAACGTAAATTTTCAAATAAATGAAGATGTTTAAATTGTGTGGTTATATCTTTTCTCCTAAACTTTATACAAAGCTAATCAATTAATTGTTTTTTGCATCCCAAAATCGACTATGCATACTCACATCTTCAGATTCCGCAGCGACCTTGATCACGTGACGGTTGAGTACCAATGTTTCTCTAATCTCGCTTTGAAGACTTGGTTTCCGCGCCTTCGGGTCGTTATACTTCCCTGGATCCTCAGAATCATCGGTGTCTTCTCCATCACTCTCCTCCTAAAATAACACATATGTGTGTATGAATATTATTATGATGTACACGTATTTATTCATGTATCGGTTTGTTCCAAGCTGTAGGTCACCATAATGAATTTTGGTGGTAAAACCTAGTTCTAGACTGGTAAACAGTAGAGTAAGTCCTGGATACGACTGCTTAAGAATTGTAACGAGTAGTGCTAGTCATGGGTGGTGGCTATTTCAGACTGGTAACAAGTAGGGTAAGTCCTGGATACGACTGCTTAAGAATTGTAACGAGTAGTGCTAGTCATGGGTGGTGGCTATTTCAGACTGGTAACAAGTAGGGTTAGTCCTGGA
>NW_018408600.1:8908-38232 GCF_002113885.1 Mizuhopecten yessoensis | reverse complement strand
GACTGGTTCAGACTGGTTACAAGTAGGGTTAGTCATGGAGACGACTGGTTCAGACTGGTTACAAGTAGGGTTAGTCCTGGAGACGACTGGTTCTGGCTGGTAACAAGTAGGGTTAGTCCTGGAGACGACTGGTTCACACTGATTAGCAGTAGGTTTAATTCTATGTGATTACTGTTTCATACTGTTAACCAGAAGAGTTAGTTCTGGGAAATGCCAATTTCAAATTGGTTATCAGAATGGTTTGTGCTGTGTGATGCATATTACAGACTGGTAATCAATATGGTTTGTTCTGGGTGATGCCTTTGTTCTGGGTGATGCCTATTTCAGACTGGTAATCAGAATGGTTTGTTCTGGGTGATGCCTATTACAGACTGGTAATCAGAATGGTTTCTTCTGTGTGTTTACTGTTTCAGACTCTTAACCAAAAGAAGAAGTTCTGGGTGATGCCTATTTTATATTGGTAACCAGTAGGTTAAGTTTTGTGATTACTACGTGTTACCGGTAGCGTTAATATTGTGTCATGACTGTTACCGACTAGTTACCAGAGACTTTGGTGGTGACTGGTTCAGACTGGTTACCAGTAGGGTTAGTCCAGGGTGATGGTTCGTGACTGGTATCTAGTAATTTAAAGAAATCAGTTTTGAGGAAACACTCTGGACCAGTTAGTGTGGAATTCTGCCTATACTGACATTAGGGAATCAATGTTTGGTGTAATTGCTGTATGTAATAATGTTACGAATGTATTAGCTATCACGTTATTCTTTACGAGGTTAACTATACTTAAGTAGAGTTTATAGGATATCTATCACAAACGAAAACTTTAAATACTAAGGTTTTCACTTTGAAACCTTTATCGCCAAGGACAGTCCTGTCGGGAATTCAGAAGCGGAACTTCTGTAATAAAAAAAAATGTACAACCTATATAAAGCCTGTCCTTTCATAAAAACATGTATATCGATCTACATAGGTGAAAATATAAGCATTGTATTTAACACTGAGTGTGTGACATGTGTCTTTCACATGGACTCTTCAGAGCAACTGCAAATACATTCAAAACATCGCAAATCGAAAGCAACAGTATATATATATATATAAAGGAAGGGCATGTTTAGTATACATGTATATCCCAGCCAAGTTCATTCGGTGGGTAGAAATAGGACCAAGTAATAAGTCGATCAATGAAAGTCTTTGGAGAACCAGACCGGGGATGATACTGAACCCGTCTTCGTGCTCACTCAAAAGAAATCTATAATAGAGCTGGTATAGAAAAAGAACAATTGGTTATCAAAAAGAGAGAATAACTTGACACTGATATGTCAATATTTCATAACCTCACGTACAACTTTGACATCTGAAAGGTAACGATCATGTGGGGCCTCTATATGGTTTTAGTGTGTTAAATACTCTCATTGTATACCATAAAGGTCTGTCCAATACTCTCATTGTATACCATAAAGTGTCTGTCCAATACTCTCATTGTATACCATGAAGGGTCTGTCCAATACTCTCATTGTATATCATAAAGGGTCTGTCCAATACTCTCATTGTATCCCATAAAGGGTCTGTCCAATACTCTCATTGTATGCCATAAAGGGTCTGTCCAATACTCTCATTGTATTCCATAAAGGGTCTGTCCAATACTCTCATTGTATCCCATAAAGGGTCTGTCCAATACTCTCATTGTATGCCATAAAGGGTCTGTCCAATACTCTCATTGTAAACCATAAAGGTCTGTCCAATACTCTCATTGTATACCATATAGGGTCTGTCCAATACTCTCATTGTATACCATGAAGGGTCTGTCCAATACTCTCATTGTATACCATAAAGGGACTGTCCAATACTCTCATTGTATACCATAAAGGGACTGTCCAATACTCTCATTGTATACCATAAAGGGACTGTCCAATACTCTCATTGTATACCATAAAGGGACTGTCCAATACTCTCATTGTATACCATAAAGTGTCTGTCCAATACTCTCATTGTATACCATATAGGGTCTGTCCAATACTCTCATTGTATACCATATAGGGTCTGTCCAATACTCTCATTGTATACCATAAAGTGTCTGTCCAATACTCTCATTGTATACCATAAAGGGACTGTCCAATACTCTCATTGTATACCATAAAGTGTCTGTCCAATACTCTCATTGTATACCATAAAGTGTCTGTCCAATACTCTCATTGTATACCATAAAGGGGCTGTCCAATACTCTCATTGTATACCATAAAGTGTCTGTCCAATACTCTCATTGTATACCATGAAGGGTCTGTCCAATACTCTCATTGTATATCATAAAGGGTCTGTCCAATACTCTCATTGTATTCCATAAAGGGTCTGTCCAATACTCTCATTTTATACCATAAAGGGTCTGTCCAATACTCTCATTGTATACCATAAAAAGAGTATTTTGTGATAGGCGTGTTAAACATCTCCCGATATAAACTATCATACCAGTTGACGGACAGATAACAAGTGTACTTATATTTGTTGTAATTGAATATTTAATTAAAAATGACAAAACATCTGCGCCACAACCGGATTTATAGTGGATTTTTAATTGTTTAATTTATAGCAAGTACATGTTCCATTGCCCAGATCTTCCGTCTACATTAAAAATTTGTCTTTGAAGTCGGTTTTTTAAAGGGGTTTTTTCTGATAAGAACGACAGGGACCTGAGAATTTGTTTCAGCTATATTTGGACCTAAACTAAGGTGTTCAGAGTAATTTTACATGTTTTAGGGGTTTAGATCGATTTTCGGTAAAAACGACACCCAAATGATCATATACACCTATATATGATAGGGGTGTCATTTTTACCGAAAGTCGATAACGCATATGTCTTTCACCGATTCCTCGAACGGACGTGAAAGGTATCCGGGGTCAGTTGCCCGATCACGTGGGTTTTCTCCGGGTACTCCGGTTTCTTCCCACAATAAGACCCCCGCGCGCTAACTTCCGGGGAAATAACTTGTTTCATAATTGTTGTAAAATATAAAAAATAAATTTAAAAAAAACACAGTTTATGATACATTTTATACATGTATATAGAAATACTTAATAAAAGTTATGATAATATTGGGGTTTTTTTGTGATTTTTGCATGAAAGTTGATTATTAGTGTTCAGTAGATTGTTAGTGTTGACTTGCACAAAATAAATAGATATATCTATATGAAGTCCATGTTTATAACAATATATCAGTAACACGAGAACCTCTGTTACTATTTATCGCATTTTTCCATGCTGTCTTTAAAATAAACCCAGGTCATATTTTGCGTAAAATCTTGTGTAAATAACGTCCGTTGGGATCTCAAAATTACATTGTAAGACAAATTGGGGTTTAGACGTACCGAGTTTTACGTTTAATGTGACAAATTCTCGCTAGAACGGACACCTCTACACTTTCTATTTGGTAAATAGAGTATTATATACGTGATCATATTTTCAGGTTTCTACAACGCAGTGTAATCATACACAAATAACAATGTCACAAAGAAAATATGACGGCTTTGTCTCAAATTCGTTCCAAACGCAAATCAAGTGGTGTGTTTTAGTAGTAATTTGCTAATCAAACCACAAAAAAATAAATGTTCTTATTTCAACTGAATCGATGAAATCTGCAAAAAGCACTATGTACTGGGAATTCTCTATATTTACATTATCCCTGTACAGTTTAGTCTGGCCTTTCAAAACGTTGGTGGATTAAACTCTTTCGTTTCATTTGTATATAGTTGTAATGATTTACTTGAACAGGAGTGATGCGTTGTTTATATTTACCTGAACAGATGTGAAAAGGTTGTTTATATTTACCTGTACAGATGTGATTAGTTGTTTATATTTACCTGTACAGATGTGATTAGTTGTTAATATTTACCTGAACAGGTGTGATGAGTTGTTTATAGGCCGATCTGAAGGTCAAGGAGTCCATCTTGACACTCAATGATACTTCCCTCAGTTTATACCAAAATTCCCCAAATTTTGCAAGACACACACGCGCATATTTTTTTCGGAGGGGAAACCTTACCTATTTGCCTACACTTCATTTAGTGCATATTAAATATATTTAATCCTACAATGGACACGTTAAAGCGACACGAATGCTGTACACAAGAATCGGATTTAAAGAAATTATACCACACTAAAGAAAGTAATTATTTTATTCATTTATTCAATTTTGTAATTCATTAAAAAAAAACATTAAGTTGAAGATAAATTTCGTATGACTTGTAATTGTTTACATACGTGTGACTATGGGTATATGACAATGCGTATCTATGAAAGGTTCCCGTAGCTGTCGAGATTACTCCTTTAATACAATGAAGCATTAGACCGTTAAACCCGTTTTCCCAATCCAACACTTATCCGGCTAATCCCCCTAGGTTAATACAGCTGTTTCATGACACGTCCATCTTTCATAATTTGTCGTAATATGCTTAAAACACGTCCTTTTAAAAAGTTTAAACATACTTTGATCGTTTGATAGCAATCAAACGATCAAAGTAGGATAAAACTTCTTAAAAAAACATCAACTCTTAAGAAAAATCAAAATGAAACGAAGTGGGGTTTTTTTTTGAGTAAATTTATTTTTGATAGTTCATTTTCATATTTAGTTTCGGAAGATCAGCACACGTATTTTGAACAACAACATCGGCTGAGAGAGTGACCGTTTGACTTATAATACCCATGGAACATCTGATTAAGATATCCGATTTAGAACATTAACGAATGACGTGAATCGGAACAAGTATGGCGGTATCACCAACACGTGCTTTAGACTGCTTTTCGGCCATTTATACCGACATTGGTAGGGGCAGGTAAAATTTGATAGCTGGCAATCACATGTCTTGTTTCTCCTTTACCTGTCGTCTTTTCAAGTGAAGATATATATAGGATATACATATATTGTGCCCTGGCATTTTGGTACGGTCTGATAAGAGCTATAACTAAGTAAAAGTTTAATAACACAAAAGGCCTCAGCCTATATTCAAACCAAATATATTCTAAACTGTATATTTTATATATTTTTTTTTTCTATTGTTTCATTTTTTCAAGTTTTTTGCTACATCTACATCAAACAGACATTACACACAAACTCTCACTTGTAGACAGAGTCATGCGTTTCTCAATCATCATCAAGCAGCAGCAGCAGCATCATCCATACACAGTGACAATCATCATCATCATCAGCAGCAGCAGCAGCAGCAGCAACATCATCATCATCCATACACAGTGACAATCATCATTATCATCATCATCATCATCATAATCATCATCCATACACAGTGACAATCATCATCATCATCATAATCACCTTCACCTTCATCATCATAATCTTTACATGGCGAGCATCTTATTCATCATTCTCCTCTATGTATAATGCCAATCAGCATCATCATCATCATCATAATCACCTTCACCTTCATCATCATAATCTTTACATGGTGAGCATCTTCTTCATACTTATCCTCTATGTATAATGTCAATCAGCATCATAATCATCATCATCAGAGAGAGAGCGAGAGAGAGAGAGAGAGAGAGAGAGAGAGATCTGGGCCAGTAAAATATTGATTTTTTTCTAAATAAGTTAATTAAGAAAAATTATCTAGGAATCGAGGAAAGACGGAGAACATGGAAAATATTAAAAGCTGTTTTTACCTTGGTATTATTAAAATTACATTTCTGCATAGTCTAATATTTCTATCCATTTTCTCCTGCCGTGGACACAGATTTAACTAAGAACGGATTAGTTCGTCAGCTTGCCCTGGACACAGATTTGATTAAGAACTGATTAGTTCGTCAGCTTGCCGTGAACACAGATTTAACTAAGAACGGATTCTATGTACATGTTTACTTCACCAAGCTGATTTCACGACAACAGTTCTTTGGTATTGTTATTCATAGAGTATTAGGCAACATTTATCATTCATTTCTATCTATTACTACGATGAACAGAGGTTTGTTGTGTTGCGGTTTATCACGGAGACACACCATGGGGCGGCAGATCTTATTTTGATCTCTTCTGTGTCTCATGTTACAGATATATCTGTATTCTACGGTGCCGTAACTTCCTTCACTCTTTCTGTGTCACTAACCACTGTGTTCAATCCATGGTATTCTCTATTGCATCATTGGCTAAATTAGTGTTGTTTTTGAGACGATGACGTTTCGTCTTAGGTTACATTTACATAGATGTTCCGATTATTGAGCCAAAACCTGAAAAATAAATTAGTTCAATTAGATTAAATTCCACTGAAATACGCGATGTTCTACAGATATTGAAGCTCCGCATGGCCCCGGGTGGGAATTGAATCAGCCACCATATGCTAAGAAATACTTCTCACACTGTTTGTACTCCCCTCAAAATAACATTTAATATGTCCTTATTAACGGGGATTTATCCAAAACAAATGGAAATTACNTGTACGAATAAACGTTCATAAATAAACCACAGCTTTCCAGGGTGTAACTCCAGTACTAACATACATGTCACATAGGTGAGTATAGTAGTCTGCACGTGCAACACAGGTATCGTTCAGGTACATGTGTGTACCTCAGGTATACAGGTAATGAATGCTATTATGGTCCGCAAAGGGGATATTTCAAAATATTTTTTCAAAATAATGTTATCATTATGTTAGAAATGATCTCACCGTCACACAGTCCAATATTGGGGACTTTCCGGGGTTACTAGAGAGGCATTCTCAGGATAAATTACCGGAGCTCCTTCATACGCTTCTAACCCAACGCCGCCATGTTGCTCCATTCCACAAGGCTCTATTCTTGGACCAATTTTATTTCTTCTATTTATTAACACCTCGTCTTTTTGCAGAGGATACGTCATTATGAAAGTCATCATCAACTTGTCCAGAAATTCAAGAAATTTTAAATAGTGACCTAGAGATCCTAAATACTTAGTTTTAATCCTGAAAAGACCCAGATGTATTGCATAACTTTTGCAACAAAAAAATGTAAATTGGAAACCTTTCAACAATTCAACAAAGAGAAAATAGACGACACATAGACTATGATTGTGAGGTATCAGACGATGGCACTACATATGAATCTGAAAATTTAGAAAAAGCCCAACATGAAGCTGCTTGCATTATATCAGAACTTTCTCTTCTTATACCCCTATTAATAATTTCTATTACGAAACTGTTCTTGAAACTTTATCTAATCTTTTGCCCCCCTTAACTGAAGAAAATAACCGTTACGCCTTACGTAAAAATAATGACTATAGGATTCCTCCTTTCAGACTGCCTCTTACTAATTCTTCTTTTCTACCTTCTACTCTTCATTGTTGGAATAACTCAGAGAACTCGGTTTGATCATTGCCCTCTATAAATTTATTCAAAACCTGTTTAACATCAAATATACAATCAGTTCCATCTATCTACCTTAAATTCGGAAATCGTAAACTTCATATTTTGCATACTAAGCTCACACACCATTGCAGTTCCCTCAATAACGACCTCTTTAGAGTTAACCTTGTTGAAAGTACAGCTTGCGTGGTCATCCATATGATAATGTCTCTCACTACTTTTTGGAATGTCAACTTTTTACGATTGAAAGACGTATTCTGGTTCAAAATTTAAATAATTTGAATGTTGCGTTAAATTACGAAATAGTTTTGTTTGACATTCCCTATTTTCCGTGGACTTCAGATATGTGCAAATTTATTAAATCCAGCCAGAGATTTGGAGTTCAAATTGTATTTACGACTGTATCATTGAAAATGTGTATTTGGAGAAGGCGTTGGTAAGTTGTATTTTATTTAAAACTTGTAACTTATCCCTCTGTCTACTTTTGGCAATAAATATGTTTAGACTAAACTTTGAGGTGACAGATAGATCAGCTCTCATTGCGCATGACCCTCGAGACACGAGGAATGCATAACGTCACACATCCGGGCGGAACGGCACTTGACCTATTGAACCAACGCTCCTGCTTTGCCTGGAAACACTGTGAGAGTCTAGAGTGTGCTGAAGAGGCAATGACGATTTTCACTGTTTACTTACACTTAAGCCATTCCGACAAACCCAGCTTAGTTTTAGTATAGAGTAATCAATAGGTCTATACTAAGCTCCATTTTGAGAAGACATGGATACCATCAACAAACGTTGTGTGTAATGCTAGCTTACCACAGGGATCTTAGAACCATCTAGAGGCACTTTACCGAGGGTTGACCTTAACCATTGAAATGGGTTGGTTATGAAAATAAAGACTATTCAGTTTATATTTATTATATAGCTTGAAATATATTTAAATATACATATATGCTTATATGCGTGGTGAGTGTCTCCGAAGGAGGTCCGCATGCATGGATATTTAACGATGTATTGCATCATATTTTAAGAAGAGCTCTGACTCAAAGCTGAACAATTCTCTAGTTTAAATATATCATGTGACTTCCTTGAGCCAATGATGCGCCAGAACACCCTCTATGATGAACCTCTGATCAGTCTCAGCCTCAAGCATCTTGTAGATGAGGTCCTTGCAGTCTGGATGTAGCCTATCTACTACCCTGACCGGAAACATGACCTTCTCGAATACCCTTTTCCTGCGCATTAAACCCAGGCGCATGTCGTCGTATGGCATGGTGGCACAAATCATGATAAAGAGGACACAGCCGAGGCTCCATATATCGTTCATCTTTGGGTCGTAAGGTTGGTTAAACAGCAGCTGAGGTGAGGCGTATGCCATACTACCACAGTATGATGTGCTGGGACATGGCTTTCCGTTCACGAGACGGACACGCTTGGCGAACCCGAAGTCCCCGATCACCGGAGTTTTGTCCTTCATCAAGAAGATGTTTTCACATTTTATATCCCGGTGTGATATGTCGTTATCATGGAGATACTTAATTCCCTGAGCGATTCCTGAGAACGTCTGGCGTGCTTCCATGTCCGACATACTGCCATTTTGTCGAATCAGGGTCAGAAGATCACCGCGGACAGCATAATCCATAATCATAAAGACAAACCCTTCACACAGAATAACCTCGTGTGTATTGATGGCGTTCCTGTGACTCAGACAGATAGAAATGCTCAGCTCGGTCGGCAGGAAATGTTTCACAAAAGACGTGTTTGGGCGTATGTTTGTGTCCACAATCTTNCTACAAATCAGTACTAGGACTATCCCCTTCATATCTGTATTCAGGAACATCCCTTACAACTCAGTACTCCGGAAAATCCCCTACATCTCTATACCCAGGAACATCCCCTACAACTCAGTACTCCGGAAATTCCTTAAAGCACTGTACTCGGGAACATCCCCTACAAATCAGTACTAGGACTATCCCCTTCATATCTGTATTCAGGAACATCCCTTACAACTCAGTACTCCGGAAAATCCCCTACATCTCTATACCCAGGAACATCCCCTACAACTCAGTACTCCGGAAATTCCTTAAAGCACTGTACTCGGGAACATCCCCTACAAATCAGTACTAGGACTATCCCCTTCATATCTGTATTCAGGAACATCCCTTACAACTCAGTACTCCGGAAAATCCCCTACATCTCTATACCCAGGAACATCCCCTACAACTCAGTACTCCGGAAATTCCTTAAAGCACTGTACTCGGGAACATCCCCTACAAATCAGTACTAGGACTATCCCCTTCATATCTGTATTCAGGAACATCCCTTACAACTCAGTACTCCGGAAAATCCCCTACATCTCTATACCCAGGAACATCCCCTACAACTCAGTACTCCGGAAATTCCTTAAAGCACTGTACTCGGGAACATCCCCTACAAATCAGTACTAGGACTATCCCCTTCATATCTGTATTCAGGAACATCCCTTACAACTCAGTACTCCGGAAAATCCCCTACATCTCTATACCCAGGAACATCCCCTACAACTCAGTACTCCGGAAATTCCTTAAAGCACTGTACTCGGGAACATCCCCTACAAATCAGTACTAGGACTATCCCCTTCATATCTGTATTCAGGAACATCCCTTACAACTCAGTACTCCGGAAAATCCCCTACATCTCTATACCCAGGAACATCCCCTACAACTCAGTACTCCGGAAATTCCTTAAAGCACTGTACTCGGGAACATCCCCTACAAATCAGTACTAGGACTATCCCCTTCATATCTGTATTCAGGAACATCCCTTACAACTCAGTACTCCGGAAAATCCCCTACATCTCTATACCCAGGAACATCCCCTACAACTCAGTACTCCGGAAATTCCTTAAAGCACTGTACTCGGGAACATCCCCTACAAATCAGTACTAGGACTATCCCCTTCATATCTGTATTCAGGAACATCCCTTACAACTCAGTACTCCGGAAAATCCCCTACATCTCTATACCCAGGAACATCCCCTACAACTCAGTACTCCGGAAATTCCTTAAAGCACTGTACTCGGGAACATCCCCTACAAATCAGTACTAGGACTATCCCCTTCATATCTGTATTCAGGAACATCCCTTACAACTCAGTACTCCGGAAAATCCCCTACATCTCTATACCCAGGAACATCCCCTACAACTCAGTACTCCGGAAATTCCTTAAAGCACTGTACTCGGGAACATCCCCTACAAATCAGTACTAGGACTATCCCCTTCATATCTGTATTCAGGAACATCCCTTACAACTCAGTACTCCGGAAAATCCCCTACATCTCTATACCCAGGAACATCCCCTACAACTCAGTACTCCGGAAATTCCTTAAAGCACTGTACTCGGGAACATCCCCTACAAATCAGTACTAGGACTATCCCCTTCATATCTGTATTCAGGAACATCCCTTACAACTCAGTACTCCGGAAAATCCCCTACATCTCTATACCCAGGAACATCCCCTACAACTCAGTACTCCGGAAATTCCTTAAAGCACTGTACTCGGGAACATCCCCTACAAATCAGTACTAGGACTATCCCCTTCATATCTGTATTCAGGAACATCCCTTACAACTCAGTACTCCGGAAAATCCCCTACATCTCTATACCCAGGAACATCCCCTACAACTCAGTACTCCGGAAATTCCTTAAAGCACTGTACTCGGGAACATCCCCTACAAATCAGTACTAGGACTATCCCCTTCATATCTGTATTCAGGAACATCCCTTACAACTCAGTACTCCGGAAAATCCCCTACATCTCTATACCCAGGAACATCCCCTACAACTCAGTACCCCAGAAACTCCCCTACAACTCAATACTCAGGAACATCCCCTACAACTCTGTACTCAGGAACATCCGCTACAACTCAGTACTCAGGAACATCCCCTACAACTCAGTACTCCGGAAATTCCTTAAATCACTGTACTCGGGAACATCCCCTACAACTCAGTACTCCGAAATTCCTGAAATATCTGTACTCGGGAATATACCCTAAAACTCAGTACTAGGGAATATCCCCTTCATATCTGTACTCAGGAAAATCCCTTACAATTCAGTACTCCGGAAAATCCCCTTCATCTCTGTAATCGGGAATATCCCCTACAACTCCGTACTCCGGACAATCCCGTTCAACTCCGTACCCCAGAAACTCCCCTATAACTCTGTACTCCGGAAAATCCACTACAATTCCGTACTCGGGAACATCCCTTACAACTCTGTCCTCGGGAACACCCCTGGTCCGAATTATTCTGACGTTTTATCAACTTTTTTCATATCGGTCTGTTGTCGATTAATCGACGACAGACCGATATGAAAAAAGTCGTTAAAACGTCAGAATAATTCGGACTAGAACACCCCTAACAACAAATATTCCTTACACTTTTGTCTGTTGGAACACCCTTTACAATTCTGTCCTTTGGAACACCCCTTACAATTCTGCCCTCGGGAACACCTATTACAATTCTTTCAATGGGAACACCCATTACAATTCTGTCCTTGGGAACACCCCTTACAATTTTGTCCTTTGAAACACCCCTTTCAACTCTGTCCTCGGGAACATCTCCTTACAATTCAGTCCTCGGGAACACCCCTTACAATTCTGTCCTCGGATATATTCCTTACAATTTTGTCTGTTGTAACAACCTTTACAATTCTGTCCTTTGAAACATCTCTTACAATTCTGTCCTCGGGAACACCCCTTACGCTTACATTCTGTCCTTTGGAACACCCTTTACAATTCTGTTCTCGGGAACACCCCTTACAATTCTGTCCTCGGGAACACCCTTACACTTCTGTCCTCGGGAAAACCCCTTACAATTCTGTCCTCGGGAACACCCTTACATTTCTGTCCGCGGGAACACCCCTTACATTTCTGTCCTCGGGAACACCCCCTTACAATTCTGTCCGCGGGAATACCCCTTACAATTCTGTCCTCGGGAACACCCTTACATTTCTGTCCTCGGGATTACCCTTTACATTTATGTCCTCGGGAATACCCCTTACATTTCTGTCCTCGGGAACACCCCTTACATTTCTGTCCTCGGGAACACCCCTTACATTTCTGTCCTCGGGAATACCGCTTACATTTCTGTCCTCGGGAACACCCCTTACATTTCTGTCCTCGGGAACACCCCTTTCAACTCTGTCCTCGGGAACACCCCTTCCAACTTTGTCCTCGGGAACACCCCCTACATTTCTTTCCTCGGGAATACCCCTTACAATTCTGTCCTCGGGAACACCCCTTACATTTCTGTCCTCGGGAATACCCCTTACATTTCTGTCCTCGGGAACACCCCTTACATTTCTGTCCTCGGGAATACCGCTAACATTTCTGTCCTCGGGAACACCCCTTACATTTCTGTCCTCGGGAACACCCCTTTCAACTCTGTCCTCGGGAACACCCCTTCCAACTTTGTCCTCGGGAACACCCCTCACATTTCTGTCCTCGGGAATACCCCTTACATTTCTGTCCTCGGGAACACCCCTTACATTTCTGTCCTCGGGAACACCCCTTTCAGCTCTGTCCTCGGGAACACCCCTTACATTTCTGTCCCCGGGAACACCCCTTTCAACTCTGTCCTCGGGAACACCCCTTACATTTCTGTCCTCGGGAATACCCCTTACATTTCTGTCCTCGGGAACACCCCTTACATTTCTGTCCTCGGGAATACCGCTAACATTTCTGTCCTCGGGAACACCCCTTTCAACTCTGTCCTCGGGAACACTCCTTTCAACTCTGTCCTCGTGAACACCCCTTACATTTCTGTCCTCGGGAAGACCCCTTTCAACTCTGTCCTCGGGAACACCCCTTTCAACTCTGTCCTCGGGAACACCCCTTTCAACTCTGTCCTCGAGATCAACCTTACAATTCTGGCCTAGGGAAAACCACTTAGAAGTCCGTCCTTTGGATTATCCCTTACAATTCTCGGGAACACCCCTTACAATTCTGTCCTCGGGAACATCTTTTGCATTATATATATAACCTTAGTATTACAATAAGACCATTACGCACGCAAGCAGAAACCCTCAACTTATCCAACCTCGTTTCCTTTTTATGTTGATGTTTTCTCGTGTGTTACTACATGTATATACTTTGCAATGTCAGTTGAAGATTCGAACACAACTGATTTGTATATAAATTCTTGTGGACCCGGTATTAATGTGTTCAATTTTAATACATTCCATGTCATAAGGCTATTTATCTTTGACAATTTCACTCCTAAAAGTACAATATATTTTACAAATATCAAGGGTATCTAAGTAGCTGCTCTATGGTATCGAAAATGCGTCCTGAGACTTCATAAGTCATCCTTTACTAATGAGTCATATTTATAGTTTTAATGAAGAAGATGAAAATTGCATTTTATTTAACCATTTTACATGAGTATGTCGTATGTTATCGGTTAGCTACCAGGCATAACCAAGTTGTCGCCTCCTTGAAAATAAAAGAATACACAGGCGATTAAAGGGAGGCTATCACTATACCAGGTTGATTGTGTGAGTTATGCCCCTTGTTATATAAATAATCATGCTACAATAGGCCTCGTTAACAAATTAGGAAATATCCATTTCTTGGCAATCGTAGACTTTACGATTGGAGTTGCGGGTTTCACATCACTGTATATGTTTTACTTACATGGTAATCGCTATGAAATGATATGTTACTTATCACAAAGTAATAAAACTTCACGTGTAATTTAGGTGATCGATCATCACTACTTTACCTAAAATATGTATTCATTCGCAGTGGATAGCACACTCGCCTTTCACCAAGACGACTGGGTTTCGACTCCCCGATCGGACGTGAAAGGTCTACCTGTCCGTCCATATTGATTTTGTTCTCAGGGTATTTTTTTCTCTGTGAATAAAAGTTTATAAAACTTGATTCATAATAATTGCAAAATAAATACATGTATTGGCGCCACATTGGAGAAATTGAATATTTGTGTGTTTGTGAGTGTGTGTGTGTGCGTGTGTGTGCATCGGGGGAGGGGGGGATGAGGTTGGGAGGGGTCGTGCTTTTAACCCCCACCCCTTTCTGCATCTTATGTCGTAGAACAATATAAACATTTTTTGTTAAAGAACATGCAGAAAGATAAGAGATATTACCACTTTTTTATATCTTCACTCAAACGTCGATATACGTGATTCTGCACCCGAATGCACAGTACATCAGACACAGCTGTGACTGTACAACGGTGTACAGAAACAGCTCTGTCTGATGTACTGTGCAACGTTGAACAGTCACAGCTGTGTCTGTTGTACTGTTCAACGTTGTACAGTAAATCAGACCCAGCTCTGACTGTACAACGTGGTACAGTACATCAGACACAGCTGTTACTGTACAACGTTGTACAGTAAATCAGACACAGCTCTGACTGTACAACGTTGTACAGTACATCAGACACAGCTGTGACTGTACAACGTTGCACAGTACATCAATGTACAACGTTGTACAGTACATCAGACACAGCTGTGCCTGTACAAAGTACAGTACATCAGACACAGCTGTCACTGTACAAAGTACAGTACATCAGACACAGCTGTGCCTGTACAAAGTACAGTACATCAGACACAGCTGTCACTGTACAAAGTACAGTACATCAGACACAGCTGTTACTGTACAACGTTGTACAGTAAATCAGACACAGCTCTGACTGTACAACGTTGTACAGAACATCAGACACAGCTGTGACTGTACAACGTTGCACAGTACATCAATGTACAACGTTGTACAGTACATCAGACACAGCTGGGACTGTACAACGTTGTACAGTACATCAGACACAGTTGTGACTACAAAGTACAGTACATCAGACACAGCTGTGACTATAAAACGTTGGACAGTACATCAGACACAGCTGTGACGGTACAAAGTACAGTACATCAGACACAGCTGTGACTATAAAACGTTGTACAGTACATCAGACACAGCTGTGACTGAACAAAGTACAGTACATCAGACACAGCTGTGACTATAAAACGTTGGACAGTACATCAGACACAGCTGTGACTGTACAGCGTTGTACAGTACATCAGACACAGCTGTGACTGAACAAAGTACAGTACATCAGACACAGCTGTGACTGTAAAACGTTGCATTGAAGGTTTGTAGACAGTACATCAGACATAGCTGTGACTGTACAACGTTGTACAGTAAACCAGACACAGCTGTGAATGTACAATGGTGTACAGTACATCAGACACAGCTCTGACTGTACAAAGTACAGTACATCAGACACAGCTGTCACTGTACAAAGTACAGTACATCAGACACAGCTGGGACTGTACAACGTTGTACAGTACATCAGACACAGCTGTGCCTGTACAAAGTACAGTACATCAGACACAGCTGTGCCTGTACAAGTACAGTACATCAGACATAGCTTCGACTGTACAAAGTTCAGTACATCAGACACAGCTGTGACTGTACAACGTCGTAGAGTACTTCAGACACAGCTGTGACTGTACAACGTTGTACAACACATCAGACACAGCTGTGACTGTACAACGTTGTACAGTCCATCAGACACAGCTGTGACTGTGCAAAGTACAGTACATCAGACACAGCTGTGACTGTACAACGTTGTACAGTTCATCAGACACATCTGTGACTGTACAACGTTGTACAGTACATCAGATATAGCTGTGACTGTACAAAGTACAGTACATCAGACCCAGCTGTGACTGTACAAGTACAGTACATCAGACATAGCTTCGACTGTACAAAGTTCAGTACATCAGACACAGCTGTGACTGTACAACGTCGTAGAGTACTTCAGACACAGCTGTGACTGTACAACGTTGTACAGCACATCAGACACAGCGGTGACTGTACAACGTTGTACAGTACATCAGACAGAGCTGTGACTGTACAAAGTACAGTACATCAGACATAGCTCTGACTGTACAAAGTTGTACCGTACATCAGACACAGCTGTGACTGTACAAAGTACAGTAATCAGACACAGATGTGACTGTACAAAGTACAGTACATCAGACACAACTGTACTGTACAACGTTGTACAGTACATCAGACACAGCTGTAACTGTACAAAGTACAGTACATCAGACACAGCTGTGCCTGTACAAAGTACAGTACATCAGACACAGCTGTGCCTGTACAAAGTACAGTACATCAGACACAGCTGTTACCGTACAACGTTGTACAGTAAATCAGACACAGCTCTGACTGTACAACGTTGTACAGAACATCAGACACAGCTGTGACTGTACAACGTTGTACAACACATCAGACACAGCTGTGACTGTACAACGTTGGACAGTACATCAGACACAGCTGTGACTGTACAAAGTTGTACAGTACATCAGACACAGCTGTTACTGTACAAAGTACAGTAATCAGACACAGCTGTGACTGTACAAAGGACAGTACATCAGACACAGCTGTGACTGTACAGCGTTGTACAGTACATCAGACACAGCTGTGACTGAACAAAGTACAGAACATCAGACACAGCTGTGTCTGTACAACGTTGTACAGTACATCAGACACAGCTGTGCCTGTACAAAGTACAGTACATCAGACACAGCTGTTACCGTACAACGTTGTACAGTAAATCAGACACAGCTCTGACTGTACAACGTTGTACAGTACATCAGACATAGCTGTGACTGTACAAAGTACAGTACATCAGACATAGCTGTGACTGTACACAAAGTACAGTACATCAGACACAGCTGTTACTGTATAAAGTACAGTACATCAGACACAGCTGTGACTGTGCAAAGTACAGTACATCAGACACAGCTGTGACTGTAAAACGTTGTACAGTACAACAGACACAGCTGTGACTGTACAAAGTACAGTACATCAGACATAGCTCTGACTGTACAAAGTTGTACCGTACATCAGACACAGCTGTGACTGTACAAAGTACAACGTTGTACAGTAAATCAGACACAGCTCTGACTGTACAACTTTGTACAGTACATCAGACACAGCTGTGACTGTACAGCGTTGTACAGTACATCAGACACAGCTGTGACTGAACAAAGTACAGTACATCAGACACAGCTGTGACTATAAAACGTTGTACAGTACATCAGACACAGCTGTGACTGAACAAAGTACAGAACATCAGACACAGCTGTGTCTGTACAACGTTGTACAGTACATCAGACACAGCTGGGACTGTACAAAGTACAGTACATCAGACACAGCTGTGACTGTACAAGTACAGTACATCAGACATAGCTTCGACTGTACAAAGTTCAGTACATCAGACACAGCTGTGACTGTACAACGTTGTACAGTACATCAGACACAGTTGTGACTACAAAGTACAGTACATCAGACACAGCTGTGACTGTAAAACGTTGCATTGAAGGTTTGTAGCATACCTTACATACCACTTCAGGTATAATCTTTTTTCTCAGTATGGGCCGTTAAAATCGTGGACTCGCGGCAAAATTTAGGCCTCGTTACTGTTTAAAGTTGACAACCGGACAGCAGTTATAGTTTTCCACACACTGATGGGACAGATTCATGATACCTAGTGTTCTATCGGAGAGCCTTCTACATATAGAGAGGGAAATGTTGTTGACCTGTATACTTTCCTTGATGACGACTGTATTACGTGGTGCTGTGTTAAGACTTCTCGGTCTCCGTTAGTTAATGACATTTTGCTATCTTTTATTTCTGATTTTGTCCTGATGCGTTGCTGCAATATATTTGACTACCTTACAAGTGGTAATACGATTAGAAATCTGGGCCCGTATTCATGAAACCATTCTCATGCTCAAGCATGGATTCTTGGCTCATTCCTACTTTCTTGTAACTCGGTTAACTCTTGTCAAACGATCAAAATGTCAAATGTAAACATTGAAAACAATTTTCGGCTTTAAGTCTCTTCAATTTTTTTCCATATCATTGAACAAATAAGATTTGTTTATGAATTTATTACTAAAACAAGAAATTCGGCTTTACCACAAAATCCATACATGAGCATGAGAACGGTTTCATGAATACGGGCCCTATAAATTATTATTACCCAGATGCCACCCCTTATGTGTCTGTCCACGAAGTCATCGGAACCTCGGCACCTCACACGGAGTTAGGCATCCTCGATATCCAGGGGACACGCTCACTACGTAACCCCTGGATATCGAGGATGGGAGGTGGGTAGATAAGTGAACACTATAATTGTATATGTCAGAACTACCTTCTTCTTCCGCGTCGTGTGATCGATGCGGATAGAGATGGATGCTGATTGATGACCCAGACTGTGTTGGCGTCCTGTCATACGACTTATATGAATGGGTATAGTTTTGTACTTCACCGTCACTGAAGAAGTCACAGTAGAAAATACATACCCCCAGCACTGGCTAGTTGCAAAATACCCAAATATAATAAAACAGCACAGAGTTGACATAAGGTACACGGAACATTGCGTAACCTAAACTTAGACTTGTTGGTGATCTGATATAGCTACATATCTAATTAAGATTTCACTCCCTTTCACTATATGTATAATGTTGTGTGTATATCCATTTTCTTATTATTACGTGTTTGTTTCCCCCTTGCGCAAAGTCTTTATGATTGGAGGAAACGAATAGATGAAATAATCGATCAATCAATGAAATTGAATGAATAATTGAATGAATGAATGATTGAATGAATGAATAATTGAACTAATGAATGCTTAGATGAATGATTAATTGAATGGATGAATAATTGAATGAATGAATATTCTACTTGAAAGACGTCAAATAAAATATTGTCACTTTATGTATTGAGGAATATGATAGTGGATATGAGAGAATGATAATCGAAGACAAACTTGAACATAGACATGTATGGTTATATGTGCTCAGTCGTAAAACGGGATCCCAAACCTGTTGTTCCATGTGCTAAAATACACGGGGCATGTATATCAATCTCTTTGATAAGAGTCATGCAGTGGAAGTCACCATTTACTTACTTAACGAGTAACAAGAGAAGAACTAAATTGCACAAACTGTCCCCTTCAGGATGAGAGGCGAGAGCTAACGCCTGAGGGGAACAGGG
The DNA here is from genome assembly GCF_002113885.1 of Mizuhopecten yessoensis. Lineage (NCBI taxonomy): Eukaryota > Metazoa > Mollusca > Bivalvia > Pectinida > Pectinidae > Mizuhopecten > Mizuhopecten yessoensis. The sequence continues at coordinate 18,832 of NW_018408600.1, read as the reverse complement.
TAGTAAACTGTACTTCCTTCTTTATGTTAACACTACGCACTCAAGGGTCAAAATAATTGTAATAATTCCTTATCTGATATTAACTTCACAGCTAATGATGTCAGAGATGCTATTCTTACCACTGACTGTTCTAAAGCCATTGGTCCTGGCCTGGTAAATCCTCGTCTTCTTAAAGAATCAGTAAATATCATATGTGTCCCCTTAAGAAATCTCTTTAACAGGTCCATTAGATCTGGGTTATTCCCATCTGAATGGAAGTTTGCTAACGTCACCCCTGTGCATAAAAAAGATAACAAGTCTATATTAACTAATTACAGACTTATATCACTGCTATCGATCGTTGGTACATAATGTAAATTAATGGAAAAATGTGTCTTCAAATATGTCTACAATTTCTTGCACACTCACTCCCTCCTATCCCCCCATCAATCTGGGTTTAGGCACGGTGACTCACCATCAAATCAACTTCTTGCGATCATTCATGATATATATTTAGCCTTAGACAATGGTAAGGAAATACGTATGGTCTTCTGTGATATTAGCAAAGCTTTCGATCGAGTTTGGCATAAAGGCCTTCTTTGTAAATTATCCAGCTATGGGATTCGAAATTCGCTATTAGTTTGGTTTGAAAATTATCTTTCCGATCGAAAGCAGAGAGTTGTCATCAATGGTAAAAATTCAAATTGGTTAAATGTTAAGGCTGGTGTTCCACAGGGCTCAATTCTTGGACCTCTTTTATTTTTGATATATATAAATGACATTGTTAAAGATATACAAGCTAAAATAAAGTTATTCGCTGATGACACCTCTCTTTACGTAACCGTTGATATTCCTAGAGTCAGCGCAGATATTCTTAATAGTGACCTTAATAAGTTTCATAACTGGTCGCAAAGATGGTTAGTAAATTTTAACCCATCCAAAACAGAAACCCTGCTCATTAGTAGAAAAACCATTAAACCGTTTCATCCTCCCTTAAATATGAACAATACTAACATCTCTGAAGTTGCTACACACAAGCATTTAGGTATTTTTCTCTCTGGAAATGGTCATTGGAATGAACACATCAGTTATTTGATATCTAAGATTTCACCTAAAATAAATATCTTACGTAAATTTAAATTCTCTTTGGACAGGTATAGTCTCCAAACTATGTACTACACTCTTATTCGACCTATATTAGACTATGGCGATATCTTATGGGACTGCCTTACTAAAGCTCAATCTGAATTATTAGAAAATCTTCAATTAGAAGCAGCACGCATAGTCACTGGCGGCACTAGACTCACAAGTAGAATTAAACTGTATACTGAAACAGGTTGGCTTCCCCTCGAGGAAAGACGTAAACAGCACAAGCTTATTCTTTTCCACAAAATGGTTCATGGTCTGGCTCCTCAATATCTTCTCGATATTCTACCTCAGCGTAACCGTAATTACCACAACCATGATACTCGCACGGGAAATAATTTTCGTCCACTAGTTAGCCATACGAGTCTCTATAATAAATCTTTTTTGCCATCTGTCATCAGTATCTGGAACTCCTTGCCTGACTATGTCAAGAACGACCCTTCAATTTCTACTTTAATGGTACCAGACTGGGGCAGATTCATCATGCTATATTAAGAATGGAGTGTAGTTCCCTTAAGTTTTATCTATACCAGAGAAATATAATTGATAGTCCTCTGTGTTCTTGCATGCAAGCAAATGAAACCAATGAACATTATCTATTACATTGTTGTCTTTTTTCTCATTATACAACGATCCTTTGTTTCACATCACCTATTTCTTCTCCTACTATTCTTATTGGCACGGGCATCTATATAAGTTATTTCAACTTGTTTCCGGATCCCATTCCTCTGTACTTTGTATGTTATGTGATGTAATGCAACTTAATTTGGAATGAAATAAAGTTTATATCAACGGTCAAAATACCAACAAATGCATCAGTGTTCATCATACGCGTAAGTTAACGTTATGCTTTGATGAAAGAGCCACAGACAGGATCAACGATTCTGAGTTAAAACTTCATAAAATACATAGTTTAGGATTGATAGATAGCCTCGGGCGTTAGCTTATACTGTACAATGTCACTAACCTGCCATAGACGAGGGATAACTAGATGATAGAAACATTCTATTTCGCTTGGACTTTAAAATTGTTATTAAAACACAACAAAAGGCATAGCTGTGACGAGAATATCAATCTCTTCACTCCATGGACGTTAGCTGTTTTGAATCAATGCTTGGACATTCTTCATTCTAAATCTTTAAATAATTTTAACTTTATTACGTACATATACAGTTAATGTCTACAAAGTCAGCTTATGGTTAGCACCTTCCACATAACATAACAACAACAGCATAGTTATTTAGCAGTTACATTGTAATACTGGATCCTTAACCACAATATGTCAACTAAATAGACAGGATATATGGTCAACAATATACATGTAACACCTTTTAAACTGCTGCCAATATTGATTATACAGAAGTTGACCGTCAACATCACGGTAATGAAATTGGAATGTCTTTTGACTGAACACCAGCCGAATAAGACCCTCCCTAAAAATATGTTTTTATCATTTATTCCAGATCGCCGCAGAACTTCATTAAGCTATACTGCTAAGGTCGCTAAGGTACATGTTACAGAATTTAACGTACTATAAGAAACAAACAGCAATGGGGCGTTTCACCCTTTGTCCTTTGAAGATGCTCTGTTAGAATAGGTTGGAAAGCACGGCAACATTATCGGCCCTTTCCTAGTTGTCTTCACAACATCATGAAGAACGACATAGTTTCAGCATTAAGGTCGTGTAACGTCTGGTCTGTGATACAGAAGACACGGCCATTAACGCTACACGTTCTAACGTACGATCTTTAGTGTTGGTGCTGTCCATAGATGTAACCACTGTAAAAAGCTTAATATTTAGGACCTTTTCAGTTTTTGCTGTATCCCCTTCTTCATTACATGATTTCCTGATACATCACGGGCGACAACTTTCAGTTTTCGATAAATAGATGGGGTTGCCTGATGTGAGGTTCCAACAGGGGAATGTGTCGCGGTAACCTAATTGGAGTAGAAATCAAACGTTTTGTTTCAAGCGGTAACTACACCCAAAGGCCTTGTGGTTATGGAATGAATGGCCTTATCTACTTCATCCATTTTTATTTGTGTTTATAAGCCTACCTAACAAATAAACTGGTGGGGAATTGTCAGGGTAAAATTTACGCCAATAAACTGTAAAAACATATGTATCTGGCATCCTGGATCATATGTCCATGTATAAGTTTCATTTTGAAATTAGATCAATATCAGGGCTGAACAACTGAAAACACATTTTATTAAAATAGGTGTTTTAAGGTCCACTCAGTCGTATCATGAAATTCCTGAACAAACCATCAGCAACTGAATTTCATATTTCTGGGGTATATTTTGTACCACTAGATTTCTGGGGTATGTGGTACCACTAGATTTCTGGGGTATATTTTGTACCATTAGATTTATGGGGTATGTGGTACCACTATATTTCTGGGGTATATTTTGTACCACTAGATTTATGGGGTATGTGGTACCACTAAATATCTGGGGTATATTTTGTACCACAAGATTTCTGGGGTATGTGGTACCACTAGATTTCTGGGGTATGTGGTACCACTAGATTTCTGGGGTATATTTTGTACCACTAGATTTATGGGGTATGTGGTACCACTAGATTTATGGGATATATGGTACCACTATATATCTGGGGTATGTGGTACCACTAGATTTCTGGGGTGGTACCACTAGATATCTGTGGTATGTGGTACCACTAGATTTCTGGGGTGGTACCACTAGATATCTGTGGTATGTGGTACCACTAGATTTCTGGGGTATATTTTGTACCACTGGATTTATGGGGTATGTGGTACCACTAGATGTCTGGGGTATATTTTGTACCACTAGATATCTGTTGTATGTGGTACCACTAGATTTATGGGGTATGTGGTACCACTAGATTTATGGGATATGTGGTACCACTATATATCTGGGGTATGTGGTACCACTAGATTTCTGGGGTATGTGGAACCACTATATATCTGGGATATGTGGTACCACTAGATTTATGGGGTAAGTGGTACCACTATATATCTGGGGTATGTGGTACCACTATATATCTGGGGTATATTTTGTACCACTAGATATCTGTTGTATGTGGTACCACTAGATATCTGTGGTATGTGGTACCACTAGATTTCTGGGGTATGTAGTACCACTATATATCTGGGGTATATTTTGTACCACTAGATATCTGTTGTATGTGGTACCACTTGATATCTGTGGTATGTGGTACCACTAGATTTCTGGGGTATGTGGTACCACTATATATCTGGGGTATGTGGTACCTCTAGATTTCTGGGGTATATTTTGTACCACTAGATAGCTGTTGTATGTGGTACCACTAGATTTTTGGGATATGTGGTACCTCGAGATTTCTGGGGTATATTTTGTACCACTAGATAGCTGTTGTATGTGGTACCACTAGATTTTTGGGATATGTGGTACCTGTAGATTTCTGGGGTATATTTTGTACCACTAGATAGCTGTTGTATGTGGTACCACTAGAGTTATGGAGTATGTCGTACCACTATATATCTGGGGTATATGTTGTACCACTAGATATCTGTTGTATGTGGTACCACTAGATATTTGTGGTATGTGGTACCACTAGATTTTTGGGATATGTGGTACCTCTAGATTTCTGGGGTATATTTTGTACCACTAGATTTCTGTGGTATGTGGTACCACTAGATTTCTGGGATATGTGGTACCTCTAGATTTCTGGGGTATGTGGTACCTCTAGATTTCTGGGGTATGTGGTACCTCTAGATTTCTAGGGTATGTGGTACCACTATATATCTGGGATATGTGGTACCACTAGATTTCTGTAGTATGTGGTACCTCTAGATTTCTGGGGTATGTGGTACCTCTAGATTTATGGGGTATGTGGTACCTCTAGATTTCTGGGTTATGTGGTACCACTAGATTTCTGGGGTATATTTTGTACCACTAGATTTATGGGGTATGTGGTACCACTAGATTTCTGTTGTATGTGGTACCACTAGAGTTATGGAGTATGTCGTACCACTAGATTTCTGGGGTATGTGGTACCTCTAGATTTATGGGGTATGTGGTACCTCTAGATTTATGGGGTATGTGGTACCACTAGATTTCTGGGGTATATTTTGAACCACTAGATTTCTGGGGTATATTTTGTACCACTAGATTTCTGTTGTATGTGGTACCACTAGATTTCTTTGGTATGTGGTACCACTAGATTTCTGGGACATGTGGTACCTCTAGATTTCTGGGGTATGTGGTACCCCTAGATTTCTAGGGTATGTGGTACCACTATATATCTTGGATATGTGGTCTCACTAGATTTCTGGGGTATGTGGTACCAGTAGATTTCTGTGGTATGCGGTACCACTAGATTTCTGTGGTATGTGGTACCACTAGATTTCTGGGGTATGTGGTACCTCAAGATTTATGGGGTATGTGGTACCACTAGATTTATGGGGTATGTGGTACCACTAGATTTCTGGGATATGTAGTACCTCTAGATTTCTGGGGTATATTTTGTACCACTAGAATTCTGGGGTATGTGGTACCACTAGATTTCTTGGGTATGTGGTACCACTAGATTTCTGGGGTATATTTTGTACCACTAGATTTCTGGGGTATTTGGTACCACTCTATATCTGGGATATGTGGTACCACTAGATTTATCGGGTATGTGGTACCACTAGATTTCTGGGGTATATTTTGTACCACTAGATGTATTGGGTATGTGGTACCANTTATCATTCATTCAGTTGACTTCTCAGATATTTCGAAGTCACAATGGATAGGAACACTGAGATATATATCTTTCAGATCAAAAGATGTTTGGTAACCATCTTTTTGGATGATAACAAGACCTGCCTTACGATTCACCAAGGACACTTCAGCTAACCGGAAAAAGGGGACCGACACTGTTCACATTTCGGGCACAAAAGTGATAACAGTGATATTTTTGAGGATATTCTCTATTTATGAGGAATCAACCTTATGACAACTACCCTTATAGACATACTTTTCAATTGACCCTGACACATAAGGCCCTTATTGTTCCTCGTTTTGAGGGACAGTCTAGTCTTCTATCGTATTATCCTCATCATAACATCAGTGGATATTGAAAAAAAATACCATTTGGCATATTTATACTACATTGGACAGAAACATCCTTTAGGAATTGTTCAAAGTCGTCCTCAGGACCATAACCATAATTCAAATATTCCTTATATTCTGCGAATAAATCGCTGGGTCAAGGGGAGTCAAACGCAATACTGAGATTGAATTACTCGTGCCGACCCGGCGCCTTACCTGCGGCTGTTTTCATCATGGCTTTGTTAATTATTATTCTCTTTATTTCCTCCAATTTGAAGATTACATTTAAACAGAATAATGCGTACAAATTTACATTACAAAAAAATCATATTAAATACACATAAGCACCAAATACATACATGACATATACACACTTAATTACATTTGAAGTCATACATTCAATAAATATCATTAATAAGTGTATATATGATGAGGTAATACATACATATCATATTAAACATTTATATTTTATTTTATTTTATTTTATTTATATTAATCTTTATCGGGTGTGAGATTATATCTACACACTACCGGTAGTATAATTTGTGCATCTTTTCGACAGCTGCTACTGATTTCAATCTAAATTCTTTCATGTCTAATACATTTAATTCGTAAGTCATTTGTCCCAAAATTAAAATATGAATTAATTCGTGATCTGTCAGAGAGTGTATGTACGGACCCAGCAGTATACCAGTATTACTAATGTTTGCGATAGAAAAACCACAACTTGTCCGTAGATGTTCAGTATAACTACACTTTAATACAATATGAGTTAATATATCTTGGTAAATAATACCACGTCTATGACATAGCTCTTTGGCTTTACCAGTACGAATATTAACTATTAATTTCGTAACATATAATATCGAATCTTTAAACTCCGGGAATTTCATTGCCAGTTTCCATAGTATATGTGGTTGCAATATTTTATGAACCATTACAAATCTGTTACTTTCCAATCATGTTCCTCTTTCAAAAACACAGATTTATTCACAATTATTTTCCATTGCCGTGTTAATGGGAATACACTCGTTCGAATATACTTGTTCAACATATTATAAAGATTGTACTTTTTAAAAATTCTCAAAATATCATTTAAAAGTCCAAAAGGGTCACCAGATCTGTTCAGCATTGATGCGTAAAGTCTACATCTATATAACTTTCTATGGATGTCCATACAATCAATCCATAGCACATATCAGTACGTGTTCTGTTGCTAAAACCTTGAATTGATTTTAAAATGAATCTTTGCGCTCTTTCCAACAAAAGTAACTCTTTCTTTGATAAATTCCATAGTTCACAACCATATAGAGCTGACGTATTTACAACTTGTTTGATAAGTTTTCCGGCAGTAACTGGATTTATCGCACAAGGATTAAACTCATTGTACCACTTTTTAATTTGCTACAATCACGCATTGTACGTTCATATGTTCGGAAATTATTATTTAACATAATACCAACGTGAACAATATCTTCCACTTCCGGTATAATATTATCACATAAATAAAAACTAGTAGCACATTTCACTTTTTATTTCTTATTAAAATACATAATCTTACTTTTGATGAAAACAAAAATCTCCATTTTTTACTATAATCTTCATACATCCGTAGCATATATTCCAAATCAGTATATTTATTGCTTACGAGGCATATATCATCAACTTGAGTGGGTATATTAAATCTAATGTCAGTGATCATTGATCCCTTGCCACTCTGTTCAATATTTTTCACCAACATATTAATAAAAAACTAAATACATTTTCGCAGATAATGCGCTCCCTTGTAAAATACCTCTCTCCATGGGTACCCATCTTGATTGTAATCCATTTAAAATATTGCAACTTTTGACACCAGTATTATTATATTCCTTTCAGTAATTTCCATACTTTCGAGTTCAAGCCAATTTCATAAAGTTTGTATAGCAGGCCTGCGTGCCATACCGTATCATAAGCTTTATTGCTATCTAAAAATCCAATATACACATTATCATCATATTCTAAGTTATATCTTATACATTCCTGTAAATTAAATGATGTACATAAACTACATAAACCTTTCTGATAGGCTGCTTGTTGCCTACATGGAAATGTATCTGATTCAAGAATTGAACTTATTCTTTCTGATATTAACATTTCAAAAACTTTAAAAATAACTGGTAATAAAGTGATACCTCTGTAATTATTGGGATCATCTTTTGGTTTATTGTTCCCTTTATATAACGTAACAATATTTCCTTTCTTCCAATCAGAAGGTATATATTCATTATCTATTACAAGGTTAAATAACCTCGTTAAGTATCTAAATAACAGTTCGTTCCCATTAATAAGATGCTCGTACACTACTCCATCAAATCCTCCTGCTTTTTTGTTATTTAAACTATTACGAATTCTCGACTTCTGTAGCAGTGACTTGATTATTTTAAAAACGTCGCGCTCATTGTGTATATTCTTTACAATATCTCTTACACTTTTTAAAATGTTATCATAAAACTCTTTGTCGAAAAGATTACACTGAACATCTTTAAAACGGTTTTCGAAATGTGTAGCCCAAACTTCCACTATATCATTAGGTTTGAAGTATGTTTTACCGCCATATTTTATTTTAGTCTGCGTACATCTTGACCTAGCTTTCTTACTCTTAAATTAATCCCATAACAGTTTCTCCTGACTGATCTATTTTTTCAAATTGCTCCGACATGTATCTGTTAAAAGCGTTCCGCAGTCGTTCTCCGCTTTGACATCTTTATACTCTACATAACTGTTTACAGTAGGTTCCCTAGGTTTATTTTCATCTATCCATCTTTCCGTTTTTGAAGCATAATTTCGTGTACCTCTTTTAACTCCTGATTCCAATAGGGTTTAAGATACCTCTTATACTTTACTTTCGCCGGAAGTGCAGGCTCGGAGGCTTTGAATACATGTATACACGAAGTGATCTTCTGTTGGAAAAAATCAATGTCACTGTTACTTACACGTACATCATTATCTGGTACTACATGTAATCGTGATAACATATCATCCAAAGCTATTCTGTAGTTTTCGATGCATCCGTTCGATATCGATTTCTTCCAATTGTATCTACCGAGTTTCCTCCCTTCTACATACTGTGCGTCACCACCGGATTGTGCTCGGATGAATTCAATTCACAGTCATTTAAAACATAACATTTATTCACAAGATCGTATTTACTAGACTCTATCAATATATGATCTATCACAGTATTGAACCCCGTTTGTTGCCAGACTGTAGGAATTTGCCCTTCACACACATCTTGCTCATTTACGGAAAATAGATGTGCTCTATGCAAGAAATTTTGAAAATAAACTGTACGTTCGTCGTCTTTAAAATCATATCTCGGTCCTCTGACCTTTACATTCATGTCTCCGGGAAAAACACATTCACTTTATCCAAATACGTAAAATATAAACACTCCAAAATATCAACGTACTCAACAAAAACATCATTAGACCTTGACGCTGCTGGCATAACAGCAAAACAACATATAGATTGGTTTTTGGACACCCTTATACAAGGAGATGTCCTGTCTATATCATATATAGCAGCATTTCCTGTCTACTTTATATACAGGGAGGATCTACTGTCTACATTATATACAGGGAGGATCTACTGTCTACATTATATACAGGGAGGATCTCATGTCTACATTATATACAGGGAGGATCTACTGTCTACATTATATACAGGGAGGATCTACTGTCTACATTATATACAGGGGGA
>NW_018408600.1:8272-8484 GCF_002113885.1 Mizuhopecten yessoensis | reverse complement strand
ATTATATACAGGGGGTCTACTGTCTACATTATATACAGGGGGATCTCCTGTCTACATTATATACAGGGAGGATCTACTGTCTACATTATATACAGGGGGTCTACTGTCTACATTATATACAGGGGGATCTCCTGTCTACATTTTATACTCNTACATTATATACAGGGATAATCTCCTGTCTACATTATATACAGGGAGGATCTTCTGTCTAT
>NW_018408600.1:4380-6990 GCF_002113885.1 Mizuhopecten yessoensis | reverse complement strand
CTCCTGTCTACATTATATACAGGGATGATCTTCTGTCTACATTATTTACAGGGAGGTCTACTGTCTACATTATATACGGGGAGGATCTACTGCCTACATTTTATACATGGGGGTTTACTGTCTACATTATATACCGGGGGATCTCCTGTCTTCATTTTATACAGGGGGGTCTACTGTCTACATTATATACGGGGTATCTCCTGTTTACATTATCTACCGGGGGTTCTCCTGTCTGCATTATATACAGGGAGGATCTCCGGTCTACATTATATACAGGGGGGATCTACTGTCTTCATTATATACAGGGGGGTCTCCTGTCTTCATTATATACAGGGGGGATCTGCTGTCTTCATTATATACAGGGGGGATCTCCTGTCTACATTATATAACGGGGGTCTCCTGTCTACATTATATACAGAGAGGACCTACTGTCTACATTATATACGGGGAGGGGGGTCTCCTGTCTACATTATATACAGGGAGAATCTCATGTCTACATGTTATACAAGGGGGATATCCTGTCTACATAATACATGTATAAAGGGGGTCTACTGTATACATTCTATCCAGGGATGAACTCCTGTATACATTATACAGGGGGGTCTACTGTCTACATTATATACAGTGGGGATCTCCTGTCTATATTATATACAGGGGTGTCTCCTGTCTATATCATATAAAAGGAGGATTTACTGTCTACATTATATACAGGGGGGTCTAATGTCTACATATTATACAGGGGGGTCTACTGTCTACATTATATACAGGGGGGATCTCATGTCTACATTATATACAGGGGGATCTCCTGTCTAAATTATATGTAGGGAGGATCTACTGTCTACATTATATACAGGGGGGTCTACTGTCTACATTATATACCGGGGGGTCTCCTGTCTATATTATATAAAGGGGGATCACCTGTCTTCATTTTATACAGGGGGGTCTACTGTCTACAATATATACGGGGGGGGGGGATCTCCTGTCTACATTATATACAGGTAGAATCTCATGTCTACATTATATACAGGGATGATCTTCTGTCTACATTACATACAGGGAGAATCCACTGTTTACAATATATAAAGGCGAACTCTCCTGTCTACATTATATACAGGGGGGGGGATCTCCTGACGACATTATAAACAGGGAGGATCTACTGTCTACATTATATACAGGGGGGATCTCCTGTCTACATTATATACAGGGAGAATCTACTGTTTACAATATATAAAGGCGGACTCTCCTGTCGACATGATATACAGGGGGGGATCTCCTGTCGACATTATATACAGGGAGAATCTCTTGTCTACATTATATACAGGAATGATCTTCTTTCTACATTATATACCGGGAGGATTTACTGTCTACATTATAAACAGAAAGGATCTCCTGTCTACATTCTATACAGGGGGATCTACTGTCTACATTATATACAGGGGGGATTTCCTGTCTACATTAAATACATGGAGGGGGTCTACTGTCTACATTATATACAGGGGGGAATCTCCTGTCTACCTTTTAAATAGGGGGTCTACTGTCTACATTATATACAGGGGGGATATCCAGTCGACATTATATACAGGGGGTCTCCTGTCTATATTATATACAGGGAGGATCTACTGTCTGCATTATATACAGGGGGTATACTGTCTACATTATATACAGGGCGATCTCCTGTCTACATTATATACAGGGGGATCTCCTGTCTACATTATACACAGGGGGGTCTCCTGTCTACATTATATACAGGGAGGATCTAATGTCTACATTATATGCAGGGGGGATCTCCTGTCTACATTATATACAGGGGGGATCCACTGTCATCATTTTATACAGCGGGGTCTACTGTCTACATTATATACAGGGGGAATCTCCTGTCTACATTATATACAGGGAGGATCTACTATCTATATCTATACAGGGGGGATCTCCTGTCTACATTATATACAGGTGAATCTCCTGTCTAAATTATATACAGGGGATCTCCTGTCTACATTATATACAGGGGGATCTCCTGTCTACATTATATACAGGGGGGTCTCCTGTCTACATTATATACAGGGAGGATCTACTGTCTACATTATATACAGGGGGGTCTACTGTCTACATTATATACAGGGAGGATCTACTGTCTACATTTTATACATGGGGGTCTACTGTCTACATTATATACCGGGGGATCTCCTGTCTTCATTTTATACAGGGGGTCTACTGTCTACATTAAATACGGGGGTATCTCCTGTCTACATTATATACAGGGAGGATCTCCAGTCTACATTATATACAGGGGGGATCTACTGTCTTCATTATATACAGGGGGGATCTCCTGTCTACATTATATACCGGGGTTCTCCTGTCTACATTATATACAGAGAGGACCTACTGTCTACATTATATACGGGGAGGGGGGTCTCCTGTCTACATTATATACAGGGAGAATCTCATGTCTACATTATATACAAGGGGGATATCCTGTCTACATAATACATGTATAAAGGGGGTCTACTGTATACATTATATCCAGGGGTGAACTCCTGTATACATTATACAGGGGGGTCTACTGTCTACATTATATACAGGGGGGATCTCCTGTCTACATTATATACAGGG
>NW_018408600.1:0-919 GCF_002113885.1 Mizuhopecten yessoensis | reverse complement strand
TGTCTACATTATATACAGGGGGGTCTACTGTCTACATTATATACCGGGGGATCTCCTGTCTACATTATATAAAGGGGGATCACCTGTCTTCATTTTATACAGGGGTTCTACTCTCTACAATATATACGGGGGGGATCTCCTGTCTACATTATATACAGGGAGAATCTCATGTCTACATTATATACAGGGATGATCTTCTGTCTACATTATATACAGGGAGAATCTACTGTTTACAATATATAAAGGCGGACTCTCCTGTCTACATTATATACAGGGGGGATCTTCTGTCGACATTATATACAGGGAGAATCTCTTGTCTACATTATATACAGGAATGATCTTCTTTCTACATTATATACAGGGAGGATTTAATGTCTACATTATAAACAGAAAGGATCTCCTGTCTACATTCTATACAGGGGGATCTCCTGTCTACATTATATACAGGGGGGATCTCCTGTCTACCTTTTAAATAGGGGGTCTACTGTCTACATTATATATAGGGGGGATATCATGTCGACATTATATACAGGGGGTCTCCTGTCTATATTATATACAGGGAGGATCTACTGTCTGCATTATATACAGGGGGATCTCCTGTCTACATTATATACAGGGGGACCTCCTGTCTACATTATATACAGGGGGACCTCCTGTCTACATTATACACAGGGGGGTCTCCTGTCTACATTATATACAGGGAGGATCTAATGTCTACATTATATGCAGGGGGGATCTCCTGTCTACATTATATACAGGGGGGATCCACTGTCATCATTTTATACAGCGGGGTCTACTGTCTACATTATATACAAGGGGAATCTCCTGTCTACATTATATACGGGGGGGGGGGATTCCTGTCAACATGATATACAGGGAGGATCTACTGTCTATATATATACAGGGGAGATCTCCTGTC